>NW_025920343.1:0-81540 GCF_902686445.1 Sciurus carolinensis
TATTTTATTTTAAACCAATATCTCTGATGAATATAGAGATAAAAATTCTTAACAAAATTCTGGTAAATCACATGCAAAAACAACTTCCAGTATAATGGAGCATGATTGTTTCAGATACTTGTTATATAGCTGATGGTATCGGAATTTCTCCAACTTTTTTTTTAAATCAAAAGATGAAGACTTCAAGAAGTAGACTACTTACACTGACATCAACAAAATATGAATTAATTACTAAGCTAAATGGATCAAAATAACTAATCAAACTGTGACTAATGTTCTTTTTAATGTATATGAGAAACTCCCTTTTAAAATATATTCCAAATGTTTAATTTAGAAGAATTTGTACAAATTAGAAAGAAACATTGTTTAATGTCATCTGTGTCAATTGATCCTTTGAGTTTGTGAAAAAACCTAAGGTGTTAATATAGGTTATAAACTAATTAATCACCAAGAATTCAGTGAGTGGTCCAGGAATGTTAGTGTGGCTATGTATGTGAGCAAGAAATATTGGAGCTGTATGATCCTGTAAAAGAGATTGAAGAATGATAAATAGACATAGCAAATTAGAGTCCAAATTAGGTGAAAAAATTGCAGAGAAAATATGAGGCATCAATTTGGCTATATACTGAGAATCTATAATGATTTTTAAGGCAATGGAAAACTTACAAAGAGCAAATGTAATTGCAGTTAATTTGGCCCCCTGAGGAGAAGTTCCAGGCAATGTATAACAATCTGTCCATTTTTTATCAATGAATATAAATATTACTCTCCACTGCTTTTCTTCATCAGTATAGACAGTAATCCCATTGGAAATCAGAATAGAGAAGATTATAGAAGGAGCATGAGAGACTTGACACAATAAGGAAAGGTGTTCATCGAGAAGTGCATGGAAAACGCTAGGAGCTAAAAAGTCTGTTAAGACAGCTTGATAAGGAAAATTGTAAATATTGTAAATGTAAATTCTTTTCATAAGATAAAGTACATGAACATCTGTTCCTGTAAGATCAAATGTAAGAGAAAGATATTAGTGCAATTGTGACTATCTGACATCAATTAAGCATACATATCAGCATAAAGGAGAGCATTTCTTCCTGAAAATTGAGGAGAGTATAATCACTCTATTATACTCAAGCCTTGATTATAAAAGGCAACAACTGCAATGAAGGCATGTAGCTTTTCAGTAAAGATTATTAGAGATAAAGGAACATTGAATGTTGGGAGTCTATCTATAAGAACTGTAGATAATTTCTCATTAACACACCAAAGAGCTGTAGGCAGTGCGAGAGTTAATTGGAGAAAAACTGGTGAAATTATGTTGCTTTTTTAACATCTGAATAAAGGATGACAGCATATCAGTAGTTAAAGGAATATATTATTGGGCCCAATTTAAATGTCCTAAAAATTGATGCAAATAAACTAAGGAAAATGTGGAAGGAAAAGTCAATTTTGGAATATGAGTAACATTGGAGTATTTTGTGTCCTAAATAGTTTACAGGGAGTTGTCATTGAATTTTTTTCTGTGGCTACATGGAGCCCAGATTGTTAATACAATGTGTCATTATTTACTAAAAGAATCTTCTGTTAAGTATTAGCCCAGCAATGAAAATATCATCCATATTATCATAAGCAAGAATATGTGGGAATAATCATCAGAAAGGCTGAAGAGCCTTATTCACAAAATGTTGACATAATGTTGGGCTATTTCACATACCTTGAGGAAGAAATGTCCATTAAAATCTATCAAAAGGCTTATGATAATTGAATACAGAAACTGTGAAGGCAAATTTACCTCAATCATCAGAAAAGACTGGAACAGTAAAAAAAATATTTTATGTCTATTACATATAAGGAAAAATCCTGAGAGATTAGATGAGGGTTAGGCAATCCACATTGAAGGGGACCCATAAGTTGTATACATTTATTAATTTCTCTTAAATTTTGTAATAATCTCCATTTCCCTGATTCCTTCTTTATGATAAAAATGGGTGTATTCCATGGACTGGTCATGGGTTCAATATGTCCCAATTATAACTGTTCTTGAAAGAAAGCCTCCAGAATTTTCACCTTTTCCTTAGACAATGGCCATTTTTCTACAAAGACAGTAGTGGTAACCTTCCATTTTAATGTCAAGGCAAACAAAACCACAGAGGCCCCTAAAAAAAGGCAATTTGAGAGACATTTGCAATTGTGTATGTATGGTTGAATATGAGTAATAACTGTGGGTTGGAAGGGGCAGAGCATTGTAACCATAGAGAACATGTAGACACCTGTTCATTATGGCCTCCAATGCCCCAGGGTTGCCCTTTGTAAGGGCCATACATGAGGCCATATTGAGAGGGGTAAATCTGCAACATCAGCACTGGTTTTCAATAACCCTGTGATTGGCTACCCATTTAAAAAAATGGTTAACTTTGGTATAGTTTCAGTAATAGGTAAACATGCTGTGATGATAGTGGAAACAAATCCTGCATTTCCCCTTTCATTATAAACTTCCCCCGGGAGACTTACTTGAGCATCCTTAGTAGTAATCATATCTATCCATGCATTCTCTCTAGTGGCATAAAAGGATTTGTGGACAGAGCTTTTGTTTGAATCTGAAACACCTGTGAAGTAGACATAAGCATCTGCAGGTGAAAAAGTGTTCACCCTCCTTTGGTCCTGGGTCAGGGGATGACCCATAATTGAGTTTTTTGACATGTCTGCTTCTACAGTATGAGCATAGTTTGTGAATATGTTGCTTCTTTGTACTGAGTACTATCTATTACTGGTATAACATCTGTGATATGCATAGCCTTTGTGACCTGTATAGACTCTTTAACTTCTTCTTTAACTCTTCTTTAATTCTTTAATCTCTTTAACTTCTTTGGCCTAAGTAGCCTATATGACATTTTAATAGTTATAACCTGAGTAACCTTGATGATTTCAAAGGTCACACTATGAGCTGAGTAGTTTCTCTGACCTGAGCAACTTAAATAACCTTAGTAACCACTATGAGTTTCATAACTTCCTGACCAATATAACCTCTATTCCTTGTATAACTTCTATGACTTGCATATCCTCTTTTGTCTGAATGATCTCTATGACCTGCACACCCTCTTGATCTGAGGATCTTCTATATTCTTTGAGGATTTTTTGTATTGGTATTGTTTACCAATACCTTTTATATCTGCATATATTTTATAACCTGAGGAGCCTATAAGACTAGAGTATCATCTGTGACCTTAATGGCCTAAATGAACTTAGGAGCTCCTATGTAGCCTGTATGGTCCTATTTACCTCTATTACCTAAGAGACATATAGATGTATATCCTCTACAACTTGAATAGCCCCCATGACCTGAATAGCCTCTATTGCCTGCATACTGTCTATGACCTGAGTGATCTCTATGAACTGAGTAACCTCTTTGAAAATCTCAACCTGTATGTCCCACATAGAATCTAGGGATTATAAGGCTTAATTTGTCTGAATATTCTCTTTGACCTGTAGAACTTTGAAAATCCTGATGATCTCAGTTGACTTTATGAACTGTGTAAACAGAATTAGCTGTGTAACCCTTATGTCCTGAACAGCCTAAAGGACCTGACCTGTTTAAATTCCATGGTATGAGTAGCCTCTATGAAGAACATATCATACATTCCCTGTGCCTCTGTCATCTTCTAACCTCTATTATCTCTATAACATCTATTATGTATATACTCTTTATGGCCTTTCTAGCTTCTATGGCCCCAATATTTTCTATGATTTGTTTAATTATATGAATTGTGCAGACATTGTGGTGCAAATCATTTCTAAATTATAGCATGGATATTGCTGATATTTTTTAGCCAAGTTTATTGTGATATTCAGGAGCAGAAAGCAGGACAGAAAGATTTAAAAAATTGGGACCTGAAAGGCTGGAGTAAAACTAGGACTAAGGAAGTTGAAGTTGTTAAAGATATTACATCCTCCAAAGAAATGCTAAAGACTTTGCCTAGAGACAATAAGAAAGATGACTTGAGGGCATCTGAGGAGTTGGCAAGACCACACCCATCTCAGACTCAAGGGAGTAAAGCTGAAAATTCTCTTAAGAGACCAGCGGGACATCCTACTTACACAAGGGGGCCTAGGAAGTTTTTTCTATGTGCTCAGTCACACAGACACTCAGAGACTGCTGCAGTATGGGTCCCAGAGACTTGGCTATTGCTCATGATGGTGGCAGACTTTGGCATCAACCATGAGGTGCTGGTTCTTTCCTCCTCTACAATTTTGCTGGTTAGATCCTTTTAGTCACAGCACCAAAATGACTAAAATGGTGAGGTATGAGTTTCCATGGTCACACTGAGTATATTATGTCAGTGTTAAAGGCCACAGTGAGGATACTATATGAGTTTATGAAGTTACAATGAGAATATTGTTAGTTTCAGAGGCCAAGTTAAAATATCATGTGTTAGAACTCATAGTGTGGTTATTGTATCATTATCAGGGTACACAATGAGGGTATTATATCAGTGTCAGAGGCCATGGAAGTGTACTGTGTCAGTATCAGAGGCCACAGGTGGATATTACATCAGTGTCAAAGCCTATGTGAGGATATTAAATTATGTTCACAAGGTACAGTGAAGTTATTATATGAGTTTCATAGGACAGTGAGGAATTAAAATGAGCATCAGAGGCCATGTTGATGGCATGTGAATGGGAGAGGTCACAATCAGGGTGTAATAAGTTCAGGATATTATAAGTGTCAGAGGCCCAGTGAGTATATATTGTGATTATTAGAGGCCAAAGTATTGGTATATGAGTATTAGAAGCACCATTGAAGATATTATGTGAGTGTCTTAGACCACAGTGAGGGTTTTATTTGAGTGTAAGATGCCAAATGAAGATATTGTAGGTCAGGGGTAACAGTGAGGTTATTATCATGAGAGTCAGTGGCCACAGGAGAGTATTATGTGAGTTCTTGTGGTCCAACCAAGGGTATTACATGAATGTCACAGGTCACATTGAGTGTATTTTGTGAGTTTAGAAAATAGATTGGAGATATTTTTGCCCACTTTCCATAGAAATAGAAGCTAGAAATTCACAGTGGGGCAATGTAACAGAGGATCACTTCATTCTTTGAGTATATCCCTTGTCACTTTAAAATTATATATATGTACATATTTTTCTAACCATTTCCCTGACCTTCTCCCTTACCTTCTTTTCTCTAAACTTCTCCCTGATCTTAACCATAAACTTCTCCTCCCTGATCTTTTTTTCCTTGATTTTATCCTTCCTGAACTCTCCTTTCTGAACTCATTTTCTCTAAATCCCTTCTTTAAAAACCCCCAGTTCCTGATTATGGAAAAAATCACAGTCACAGGTGTCCCCTTCATTTCTCCTTTGCTAGCAAGGCAATAAACCATCTTTTTCCTTTTCCAAAAAAACATCCTCATTATTGGATTGGCATGAGAGACAAGGAATAAACTTCTGGCTACACTCACTAAAGCCATCACTAGTCTCGTATTTCTTTCAGTAAGCAAACTAAGAGCAACAAATTATGTGTACATAAGAGAGATTTTAAATAAGCTTCTGAATATTAGTTTTCACTACAATTTTAAATGGATATTTGAGGCAAATTTGCAATTTCTATCACAAAATGTAGCCATAACACCTCCTTATATAAAAATGGGAGGGACAGTACTATTTTACAATATTTCCTGGTATTTCCTTCCATGATACAGGCCCTAACCTACCCATCTTCTTAAAATTTGGAAGCAATAATCTACATGTAGAAAATAGTAATTTATTTGGGGAGATTATTGTTTTTAATTTAGTCAGTTAGTTTATCCTCAGATACATAAGTTAGAAAAAAGGAATGAAAAGGGAGCATCTAAGGTAAATAGGGAAGTCAGTAGAGGAGAGGTAGAAGATTGAGATGAAGGTAGGGAGGGAAAGGGAAAGAACTCGGCAATACTATTGAAAAAATATATTGTATAAATTGTGAAAATATCATTGTGAATTCAATATTTATGTATAATTATAATGCACCAATAAAAATGTACATAAATTAAAGTAAGACCAGAAGTGTAAAGGAAGGGGAACAGGACAAGGGAGGTAAAGGACAAGGGAAGTACTAGGGAATAAATTAGAGTAGATAATAATAAATACAGAAAGGAATGTATTATAATGAGAACCACTGTTATGTAAAATTATAATGTAATCACATTAAATAAAACTAAAATAATAGAATTGTATTTATTGTACTGTAGTTCGATTCCAGATAATAATATCAATATTGTTGCAGTCAGAAGACAGATTCGTGATTCTTAATGTTTATAGGATAATACTGAAGCCAGAATTAAGGACAGGCAGTTAGTGTAGAAATAGGGGATTGGGTCAAATCAAGGAAATGAAGGCCTTGAAAGACATCTGCCTCTGGAAGTTGGAGACTGCCCCTGGGAGAATGGAAAGTCAAAGATCTCTGGAGCCCATTGATTACCAAATTTACCTGCCTTTATCAAGGACTGCAAGCAAGGAGCTGCTAATTAATGCCCGCTGGGCTTTTGCCTGGCTGAATCACTTGGGCCCTCCCCCTGCCCCATCTGCTTCTCACTTTATGCATCTCATCTGCAAAACCCAGTCTAGTAGGCAGGAAGAAGAGTTAAAGGGGGAGAGAACTTGAGAAAAAAAGAGACCTTAACCTACAAAAGATGTAGGTTGCTCTCACTTCTTGGTACTTTAGAATACCAGCCATGGCCCCCTTCTCCCTCCTGGGAGAAGTTTATTATCACTACTTTTAAATAAAACCTGCTTAATATGCTTGCCTTGGCATACTTCTCTAATGTTGAAACTTCAACATTAGAGTGAACAGAACTCATCACTGGTAAATGGCGATATCAATACTATTTCAGATTGAGAGTTAAAATTTGAAGAAGTACACTATGACCCCTGTTCTGCTTACTTTACTACAAAGCTTTATTGGAATACTTGTTTTTAGCACTTGTGAGATAGACATTCTATCTTTACATCCATAACTGTTCATGATTTTTCTCTCCCAAATCCATAATAAAAATAATTATGTCAGAAATTCTTGTATCTTGGGGTAGTCCAAAACAGAAGTCCTAAGACCAAAAGGTGACTTCCATCCTTTTGGTACATAGGGATCACAATTTAGAGGTATTTTTGTAGGTGTGTAGAAATTCAGAAGATAAGTAAGCTCAGAAATATACTATCTCCCTTCTCAGATTCTAGTTCTTCTGCTTTAAACTATTTTATTTTGACAAGTTAATCTCTCTATGGCACCATTTATTCATGCAAATAATATTTCAGAATTAAACTAAATAACATTGTAGACCTTTGCACAATGGCACCTGGCAGGTTTTCAGTAAATACCAGCTATCATTTTTAGTTGAGAACAGAAAATATTGTTACACTTGCTATAATCAATTTTCCTGACATCAGGAATGGGTACCCTTTACACTTTTTGATGTAGAGAAAGGACTACTGAAATGACTTTCCATAGGTCAATAAATATTCAAGTTTGCACATGATATCTAATTCAGAGACCTGACTAAAATGTAAATAAAAAAGAGTTTCCCAAACAAAGGAATTTTAGTTTTTCTTCTGTTACCTAGATTTCATCAGCAGTAAAATTTGTGTCCATCTCATTGTCTTCTAAGTATTTAAGTCTCAGACCCATAATGAGAATTAAAGCTGTCCATAAAATCAATTACCTGTATTAATGGCATGATGGAAATTCAGTAGAAATTTTCAAAAAGCAGTTTTAGTTATGATTTTTCAAAAGGCAGCTACCACTGATGTTCACAGAGATGAAAGATTAGTTTGTCAACTGTATTCTTCTCTGTTTTTGTCTTTGCTAGCTTAGTTTAAACTCTGTTTTAGGCCATGGGTTTTCAGAATTTTGCCAGAATATAGGAAGAAAAAGTTAATAAAATCATAAAAAGTAAAATTTAAAATGACCTACACTTGTAAATATTAGAATATCTCACAAACATTAAGCTGAAAATGATATGATAAAATTTATTTATCAGGGTAAATTATATGATATATTTCTCTAAGCTGAAGATATTTTAGAACATCTACTTTCATATATTTGTAAGCAATTAAATATAACTTGGTAATTCCAACCACTTAAGACTTTGGAAAGTAAGCAAGTTGGAAATGACTTATGAATTTTCATAACCACAATAAATTTAAGTTAGTTGTTTGATCCAAATGTATTACATACAGAAGACTAAAATAGTTATGCTAAAAAATTAAAAGCAAAACTTCTATAAACAGAAGCATGAGGTTGAAATATTTCCCCAAATATTTCAAAGGCCTTCTTGGGCCTCGGTATTCAACCATGTTACAACATACTCTTCTAGACACTGAAGATGAACATCAGAGACATTCTCTGATCATGGTTATTTCCAAATGTCCAATTATAACAAATCCAGAAGTTTCCTATAAAATTTAATAAATATAATATCAATAATTTTGTTTGGTTTTTATATTTCTAGAAATAATAACTTAAATACAAAACAGAGAAAAAAACTAATGGATATGTGAACAGCAAGCCCTGTTGATGAAATGGGAGAAGGCAATGTCAATTCTGTAATATTTTTTGTCTTGGACCTGCCCACAGTTAACTACATAGCCACTTTAAGGTATGAAGTGCTACAGGAAAATACTTTCCCTGTATTTGCTTGACTTCACCACTGCAATAAAGTCTATGAAAAAAAGGAAAGATTCAATCAAATTTTGTTGCTATAGTTTTTGAAACATTTTATTCCAATTTTGTTTCAACACCTTTGAAACACAAACCTAACAAAAATACTCCTGCACCTTTTTTTTCTCCAATAGACCTTTGGATTAAAATCCATGAAATTCATGTGCCAATATTAGAAACACTTCAGTCACTTATTTTGTTTTTGACAGTAATTTTAAAAGGTTTTAAAGTACCAAACCAATTTGTCTGAAGGATAATTTTAGAAATATGGATATCAAATGGAGTGGTAGGATCTAGGAATCTGCCTCCTTAGCATCCCTTTTCTAGTGGATTGTTGCTTGTCTTACATATTGAAATATTAGATCTCACAGTTTTTTTTTAACTTACTAAGGCAGACCTTCACTGAGGCAAATTTCATATTTTGATTAAGTTTGAATAATTAATTTATACTATTTGTATTTTTAACCAAATGGTTTTTCATATACAAATAAAATGAATATTACAAAATATTCAGTTTTCTAAATTGTATCTAGTTTTGGTTTGGTATCTATGAAATGTGTCAATGAACATAAAATTTAGATTTTGGTACATAACTAGTTTTTCAAGTCATATTACTACAGGAGACTGTGGAGAATGTTTTGTGTTTATTTGGGACTGTTCAGCTCAGGGTGAGTATACCATGTCTCACACCTGTAATTTTCAGCAGCTCTGCACCAACTCAAGTTTTCATTTTGCAGTTAAAGAGTAAGTCTTCATCACATGCTATTCAGATTTTTATTTTTCTTTACTTTCCCACCTGGGAAAAATCCTGAAGTCAGATAACTATAATCCAAAGAGTTATTAATCTAATAAAGGAGAGGGTAGCCACAAATCTCTATAGCCCCATCAGGTAACGAGTGCAACCTCAATACTGTTATAATGTTCCAGAGAAAAATTTTATTTCTTGCAGCTGTTCAGCCTTTCAATGCTGTTGGAATGTGAGTGATTTATTTGTATCTTCATTCACTCATGCTGCAGGAACAGTGTCCCAGTGGGTTCCACTAGTACATGTGTCCTAGTGGGCTCCATCAATATCATTGAGTTGTAATGAAAAAGCCACAGATGGGGTGAAACAAATTTATTTGTGCCAATTCCAGAGTCTCTATATCAAGATGTCTCCAGGAATGGTTTCCCTTGAGGCCCACACTTTGACATTTATATTGCCATCTTTTGACTATGCATGGCATTTTTTCCCTATTCTTCTGTATCCTTATTGCTGTTTTTTAAAAGGAGAAAAATTTAATGTGATTAGGCTTTATACCAATTAGCTGGATTAGCATTAACCATGACTTTAAGAACCATATATTGACCTGGGGATATAGCTCAGCTGGAAGAGTATTTGCCTCACATGTACAAGGCCCTGGATTCAATATCCAGCACCACATAAAATAAAAAATAAAAATTAAAAAGAAACCACATATTTAAATGAAGTCAAAATCTGAGGCACCAGGTACAATAACATGTGAGATTTGGAGGATACAAATAATCTGGTAATATATACTAGTGAGCTGCTGAAAACAGACTCCCAGGAAAGGGAATACTGAATGAAGGAATGTGAACATGCAACACTTTAATAGATACAGGCAGATGGCATCACAGATGGGCTGCTGAAATTTAATTGGCACAAGAAATCTCTGATTGTAGCAGCTTCTCTCAACCAGGATTCTCTTGTTTTTGACATTTAAAAAGTTATTTTTCTTGGTTAATCTCTTGTCCATGAGGTAAATAAGATAATATGGTTCCATTTTTTCAATTTCCCAACTGACAAACTGAGTTACTTCTCAGTTGATTTATCAGCCATATAGATTATTTTCTTCCCTCAGTCCTACTCAGATTTTGGGTCACATATTGTGCTTTCTTGCAAAAAGTAGTCTTGATACATTTTCACTAACATAGAACCTGGGTTGTCCTGTTACTGAAGACTTTTCTTAACATGAAATAAGGGCAAAAAATAGTCTATCGATTCAAACAGACCTCCTGGGATGTTTTTGCTAGACTCTCTCTTTAAAATGGATAAGAAATATTATTTCTCTAGATAAATATCCCCTATATCAAGAGTAATCCAGACTTGGAGAATCTTAGAAGGAATTTCATACAGTTCTGTCCTGGGCAGTTGCCAGTATGAAATATAATGCTGAGAAACCATTTGTTATTTAGAAGCCTGTGTTTTCTCATCTCTACAATTGAATGTTTTTAGAGGACTCATTTGGATCAAGGCTTCATGGAAAAAATTGATATAAGTTGCTCCCACAACTGTCAAAACACCTTTAGTTACTGTGTAGAAAGTGCTTAACCATTTTCTGACATATTGTGATGTGCTGACATAAATGACTTCATGAGAATGTTATAGGCCAGACTATAAGGGAAATGACTAAACAGACTCCATTTTGCTCTGAGCCTCCATGTTATGTAGAAAATAAGCTTCTCCCATGGGAACACCCCGCCTCTGTACCTATCATCAGTTGCTTAGTGTGACATGTTTAACAATACAGAAGAATAATTCCTATGTAAATAAAAAATGCTCTCTTTTGATTGCTGTTGCTCCTAAACAATGTACCATGTGAACAGTGATTGTGTGGATGTTAGTAACCTTTCTTTAGATTGTACCTAGGTAAGGGTCATTTTGACCCACTTCCCCCCTCTTTCACTGATCTCATGATGTTAATGTGTAATTTCAAATCATAGCAACAGACACTTATGATTAATGTGATTTTTGGTATAAGAACCCCTACAACACTGTGGTCAGGGCTATTTTCCCAATAGCCACTTTTTTTGGGGCATTGTGTGAGTCAGTTGGCTGGCTTAATAAAGACTCTCAGATTTGGACTTCTCAGTGGTGATTGGTCTGTTCTTCAGTTGCGCACCATAACAATATCACCACTTTTTATTTTTTTTTCAAAATTTTATTATCTTTTCATCAGGGTCACTCATGTCATCCACATGCCCAGGCACAATATGCCAACTCTTGCTTGTCTGAAATCCAGATATCATTTCTTTGATATTTTATGGTACTTCCAATAACTGTATGTCCCTCCTTGACTTCTTTTTGCTCTATGCCCTCAAAAAAAAATAGTTCTGCTGCATGACATGACTCTGTAGTGCATGCCCCTCTTTGTTTTGAAAACATAGGGCTTGGTTGTCCTTTACATTACTCTAAACCTGCTTGTTTTATAATTAATAAATCCTGATTTATCTTCCCATATATTTAACATCAACCTATATTTTGATATGTAAAGAAGTGTTGACATAAATTTTAGGTGGTGTTTGCCTTTGAGGTAAACTGAATCAGGATTACCTGGATTCTGGAATGGGAGCCCCAAGATGATACAGTTATATGACAATGTTCTCTTTGTGTTGTGCTCTGTAATACACAGTAGTGGATTTTACATACATATATCACATATCCTGCTCTTTTGAACTTTTGTCAGATTTCAAGTCTGATGAGAATAAGATATATTGCAAGAGTTTTTTGATCTGGTGGAGCTATTTTGGCTTTGGAATCAGATAGAGCTTATCCTGAGTCCCAGTGAACCTACTTACTAATTGTGGGAATATGTCCACAGGAGGAAACATATATTACATTTTGGTCAATATGTCTAACCTCAAATTGCCAAATAAGTTTGCAGTTTATTTATTTAAGCAACAGAATCAAGGCTGTGGAAGATTGCAGGCTATGTGTACATAATCCCTAGGCATCTTTGTTTTTTCTGCTGTATGGTGTCTACAATTTGAGAAACATGTGACCAATATGAAATGAGAAACAATGATCTACTTTTGGACACTTCCTGGTTGGAACTTCCTGCTCCCACTCAGGGTATTGTTTCTTAAAATTTTGTGCCTGAGGGGAAATATTATTAGGGAACTCTATCCCTTAACACTAGCATGTAAAGTGATAGACCAGGTCCTTTAAGTCCCGGACATCAGGGGACCCATATCCCTCAAATCTGGCATGTGTCTATGGTAAAATGAAGTATGCTGAAGAGAGTCAAACTTGAGAGTGTAGTTCCAAAAGCACATGTTCTTCATTGGTAGCATTTTATAAATCACATAAAAGTAATATTCTTGAGAGGCTGTGTTATGTTAATATCAATTCCAACTCTTTCTTTTTATGCTATCAATTTGAGTATTAGAGACATTTAAATTAGCCTTACACCTAAGGCATTGTTTTCATTGAATATTGTTGCCTTACAGGGTTGTTCCATTCAAAGTTTAGTCTGTCTCCTAAGAAGAACAGAAAGCAGAATAGTTAAATAACATTTTATATTAATTGCCATTATATTATTTTCATTCATGAATAATATACTGGTTTATTTAATCCATAAACTAAAATGGCAAATGTGCACCAGGTTAACTGCAAATGTTCTGCTGGTTGGACTAGATCCCACTTCTGGAAGAAAATATTGTCTTAAAATAGACTCTGGGGTGCAATTCCCAGATCTCAAAAGAAAAAAAAAAAAAAAACTGCAACTAAGGACCTACCATTCTGTTCTTATTCTTGTGCATTGGCTCAATTCACTGTCATTCATAGGGAAGGCTCCCTGATCTCATACCCCAGAGGCACGGTCTGAAGCCCTGTCCAATCAGGAGCAGTTAGAACTGTCCAATCCTGTGTGCTGACAGGGAATTGGGGGTGGGCTTCCATTGCCATCTCCGTTTCTCCTGAGTCCGCCATATTGGTGATTCAGCTCTAGGCTTCACTCTACTGTTTAGGAGTCCCAAGTTACTCTGTTGTAAAGGGGATGAAGATCCCTAGGGAGAAGGATTGACTCCCAAATACCCAGATATGGTGAGTGGGCAGTGGCATCACAAGCCTGGGGATGGAGGCTGTTGGAATGGTGGAAAGGACTGTGGCAGAAAACCAGACCTGGCAAACCAGGACTCTTCACAGTCTCTGGAGTCTGCAGGCCTGAGCCCTCCTGTGGGGCACTGCACTCTCCGTCCTCCTGGCCATCCAGGTGGAAAATATATCAGTGGCAGAGACCTCTCACTTCCTTCCTTATCCTTGCAGGACATTGTCAAATACTGTCTCACAGGTGTTTGCCTGTAGCCCAGCATTTTCCCACATGTTGGTGATTGACGGGGGGTACATTATTGTAATTGAATCTCCACAAGCCATTTTCCTGCAGGAGAGCAGTTGTGGTCTGTAGGGACCATGTTTCCTTCTGAGCTAGCTAATTTTCATTTTTCCTTTCTTTTCTCTTTTTCTTTCTTTCTTTTTTTTTTTTTTTTGGTGTGTGTGTGTGTTGCTGGAAGTTTATCCCCAGGATACTTTACTACTGAAATATATCTCTAGTAATTTTTATTTTTTATTTTGAGACAGGGTATACCTTATTTGCTGAGATTGTCTTGTTATGGTTTGATTTATTTAGACATTTCCAATCCAATGAAGTATATGATTTTTACATACATATGGATTCATATATGGATTTAGTTTTTATTATGGTTCCTTGTTGATTATTGTAGTAGTGTAGTTTCACAATATACATGAATATCAGATAATGAGAAGTACTCCTTTTTCTCTTATAATTGAAAAATTTACTGGCTAAATTTATATATAATTTTTTGTGGATGAATTTTAGAAGTTTATGGTTTCTTATCTTATTAAAAGTACAGCATGTTGATTTTTTATTATTACACTAGAATTATACATAATATTTGGGTTCATTTTTACATGATCATATAAGCATGGAATTTAGTTTGCTTCATTTCATTCCCCAGTAGTTTTTCTTTTCCTCTCCTCCTACCTTCTTCTCTCTTCCATTTATTTATAGTTTATACATTACTACTTTATAGATACATATAAAAGTAGAATTCAATGTGATATATTTATATAGGCATATATAGCAGTTTTACTAGGTATATTGTAAGTAAATTTAGGGAAAATTGTCTTCCTTGAAATGATGAGTTTTATCATCTACACATGGGATATGTAAGTGAGTGTTTCATGTGCTTCTGCTGACACTTATTTTCTCATAAGTTTTACATATTTTCTTTCTAAACATATATACATGTGAAATATCACATACATATTGCACACATATAAAACTTAACATGGTGTTTTATACTATTTCTTAAACTGAATATACTATAACTAAACATTTGAATGACTCCTAGAAATCATTTTTCCCACAGATTTATCTCTTAAAAATTTTACATTCACTGGAACCATGCCCCTGGGGTTGTATGGTTGGTGTTTGAATGAGTACTGTTGTGTTATTAACTGTTATCATGGTCACATATGCTATAATTTTAGGAAGTCTGTGACAGTGAGCATCATATATCTTTAATAGCAAGAGTTTCCACAAATAATAAGAAACTCCTTGAGTTTATAAATATTCATGTGCTTTATATCATCATCAATATTATTTTGCCTGTGATGGAATTTTATGTTTCTCTACATATTTTTAATATTCTTTTAGATTTAGATTTTTTTATGGTCATTGAAGACTTAGATATAGATATCCCCTGTATTATTTGGCAGTTCAAGGTATTTGCCTGCATTTCTTTTGTGGTTTATGACTTCAAGGTTAAAAAAATATCTAAAAAGGCAGATAGATTTGGATTTTATGAAAAAAAATTTTTGCATTTAATTAAAAAATATTACATTTGTATTCCCCTGAGTTTGTATTGTAGATATCTTGTATGGTTTGTATTTGGAGGTTATTTCAAATGAAATTCCAGGGCTTATCTTTTGAAATTCTAACAGAAAATATAAATAAGAAAAATCTCACTTCCCTATTGCTGCAGGAAAATAAATACATTTACTCAACATCATTTGTTAAATAAATTGTTGAATGAAACATTCACTATACATCCACTACTTCTTTGATGATTATTTTTAATGTTTTTGACAGTGAATCATGCATTGTCTTATATGGAATTTGGACTTTAATACAAAATCATGTAGGATAACATTTGGCATTATAAGAAATATGCATTATAATCTATTGTTTTCTGAATGATATGTTGTAGTCAAACCAATAAATGGACATTTATTTTTAGAAATAGTTTTATATATTTTCTTTAAAATTTATGAGCCTTTTATATTTATTTCTCTTCTGACTCATATTCAAACTTTGCACCTGTGCTGTGCTTTTTTGCACTCTGTAATCTCCACACACTTACCTCATAAGAAATCTAGGTCGATAGCTCAGTTTTTGAATACTTACTAAACATGAAAGTAGGAAAAAAACATTTGTGTTTGTCTTGGGATGTCTTCTCTACTTAGAGAAAAACATTTTCTCTTGAAAATGGAGTGAAAATATTTCTTCAGACACATCCTCTACATCAGGAGCAAATCAGTCTTTGAGCAGCTTTGAAGGGGTTTCATATAGTTCTGTCTCCAGGTAGTTCACTTTGTGCAACTGAGTTGTCATTTCATATCCAGAAACCTGTGTTTACTCATCTCTATAATGAGAAATAATTTTAGAGAACACAGATGGAAAATGCTCTTCATGGAGGCTAGTAATACATGTATGTGCTGTGGCTATGACTGACAAACCACCTGGAAAACACTGCAGATACTAATTGTTTAACCATTATCTGCCACTCACCTGAATTTTCTTTCCAAAGTTTGTAATAACCTTTCACTGCAGGCACCAATGTCATCCACATTCCCAACATAAAATGTTTTATCTTTCTTGTCTGAAATCCAATTTCCTATTCACTGGTGGTTCAATGTGGTACAACAAATTGTGTTTTCTTGCACTGCTTTTACTTTGTGTCCCCAATAATAGGGTTGTCTGTTCCATGCCTCTATCAGCTATGTTTAGAAAATGAACTAGAAACCTGTATTTTTTGCTGATTTGTACAGGAGGGTTTGATTTACTTCTTGCTGGTGTCATTCCTTGTTATAAACTGAACCAGGATTTCCCCAGGTCCTAGAAAAGAATCCCATAAACAATCAGGTCTATAAAATGATTCTGTTCATATGGAATATACGTACATATTCTACATATGCACAAAGGTTCAGGCAACTCTCTTACTTGCTTTTCTTTCAGGTGAGTAATACAATTCCTTATCTGTATTTCTTCTCAAGTTCAAAAAATGGAGAGACACTGCCCTGAATGGAAGCATGGAGCTTTAAAAGCTTTAAACAGAAAGCTTCCAGATTTAGGTTTTCTCCCTCCAAATGCTGGCCATGGTCCATTCCATTCCAGATACCAGAAAGCAAGCAAGCAAGCAAAGTATATTAAAATTATACACACACACACACACACACACACACACACACATACACACACTTAGAAGTCCTGCTTTTATTTAATAAGAGTCACTAACCAAGTTCTAAAATAATAAGTTGTATGAGTCATGTGGTGTAGTGGAGGTGTTTGGGCTTTAAATTAGAAACAATTTTTTTTTTTTTTTGTACTGAGGATTGAACCCAGGGGCACATAACCACTGAGCCACATCCCCAGCACTTTTTAAAATTTTATTTAGTGACAGGTTCTTGCTAAGTTGCTGAGGCTGGATTTGAACTTGCAATCCACCTACCTGAGACTTAGAAGCTGCTGGAATTATAGTTGTGTGACACTTTGAGTGGCAAGAAAATTTTTCTTGACTCCAATTCCACTTGCTTATTTAGGGACTTTCACCATAGGAAGAAAAGTATCATAGACTGGCAATTAGGTCTAAGGCCAAATTGCAAAATAAGGAATTGATCTTTAAGCCCAAATCCTCACTGGTCACTCAAGCTGGGCTTATGTCAGCAGTAGACTGTCATGTTTCTGCAGAATATTTTCAGCCACTATCTGAAGTCCTATTTGAGCACATATATGCCAGCATTCCAGCACATTCCCAGACTATGTGCTGGATTGTGAAGAGGGAAGATCATCAGAATTGCAACTCTATGTATTGTTTTCCTGCCTGAGGAGAGTTGTGATCTGTAGTCTGTTTCTCAGTTCTTCCTTCTTCCTGAGATAATTTTTCTGTTGAACCCGAGGTCCTTTAACACTGAGCTATGTCCCTGGTACTTTTTATTTTTAACTTGAAACAGATGCTGAGTCTGGCCTTAGATTTGTGCCTAGACTCATAAGTTGCTAGGATTACGGGTGTGTGCAACCATGGTTGAATCCTCCTGAATGATCTAAATGTATGGGAAGCAAAATGTAAAATAAGGGTGTGTGTATTTGGATAAGGGTGTGTGTATTTGTGTGTATGTGTGTGTGTGTGTGTATAATTTTAATACTTTTTTTTTGCTTTCTGGTATCTAGAATGGAATGGACGATGGCCAGCATTTGGCAGGAGAAAACCTGTCTCAAATCTTAAACCTTTATATAATATGTCAATAAAATCCTAAAATTCCAGCTCCCTGTTCATATTTTCAATGACAACTTTTCCTTACCACAATATTATCAACGATTTTCCCACATTACATTTAAAATGAGCCAATTATTTTTAAGTTTTTTTAAATCAAGAATTGGATAGAACTTTCTAAAGGATTTGTGTTCTGACTGTGTGCAATGACAAATGCGTAAAATCCCAGAGACTCAGTTGACTAAGGTATGAAGATTGCAATACCAAGGTCAACATCAGAAATTTAGGTTGAGCATAGGCAACTTAGAAAGACCTGTCTCAAATTTTTAAAACACAGACTGGGTATGTAGCTCATATTTAACATTACCCTGTGTTAAATCCCCAGTTCCATAGAAAAAGACCAAAGCAAAGGCTTTTGTTGTTGTTACTATTTGTGAGAATTTTACATGATGAAAAAGTAGAGAAAAATCACTTGACCTTTGTAAAACTATGTGCTTGTATTCTCCTTTTGTCTCTCCAAAGACAGATACCTTGTCAAAATATCTTTGTGTTGAGAGTTGCCCTGATGGAAATTATGTGAGAAAGTTCTCTTTCCCTCTGATATATTCCTGGTACTGTGTTTCAGAACTATCTAATATGAGGATCCCACAGCTGGCACATCTACTGTCTCTTGAGAGTCTAGTGAATATCAGTACTTGGGTCTTATCTTGTTTGACAGCACATTTTATTTAGGTGGTATAGTTTTTCAGGAAAGTAGCTGAGTGCCCTAAAGCTGGAAGAAGGTTCCTGGGTTACCCTTCATCCAAAATGCACTTCAGTTGTTTCCTGACCTTGGCTACTGTGAATACTGTTACAGTAAATATAAGAATGTAAAAATTTATTTAATATACTGATTTCAAATACTTTAGAAATATACCCAGAATTATTATTATTATGTTAGTTTTTAAAGAAATTTCAACTTTCAAGGCTTTTTAAAAATTAGATTTACTAAATTCATTTCTAGCATTTTAAAGTGTTTCTTCCATATCCACATAATTGGGTACTTTTTATTCTTCCACTTTTTGATAGTTGTCAGTCTAACAGCTGCACTCAGGGCACAGAAGGTCTTATAGTTGAATGGTACAATAAATTTATGATGCAAGTTTGTTAGAATCAGTGCTGCCTTATACTCTTTGAATGAAGGTGATGTGATCCTTTTAGAAATAAATAGGGATCTGTATATTTATCCCTTTTTCTTCATTCCTGGTGGTGATTTTAGCCCATGGAAATGCTTGCATACCAATATGGAGCCTCTTCTTTGTAATATACTGAGATATGCATATGTGCATTTGTCATTGCTCCCAAAGACTGGAGGTTTAGGATGTAGTCCATTGCATGGAAAAATTTGAATTTCAGACAAATTCCTTAGAGAAAGAATTGCTTAGTCCTGGAGATATTAGTGAGGTGCTGAGAAAGAGGGCTCATAAAGTGATTTACTTCCACTTGGGCTGCCAGTCATTGACTGTATTTCCCTTGTTAACTCTTTGGTGCTGGGTAGATAGAAGCTCAACTGTTAGCAACAGCCTTTTGCAGATTATGCTGGCAAATGTCTTTTAGGGAAAGTTGAGACCCTTGAGTTTTACCTCCTCTTCTTCTCTGGTCCCATGAAATAATACCCAGGTCTCTTGCATTTTCCTGGAAAACCACTCATTTTTCTGATGTT
Organism: Sciurus carolinensis; assembly: GCF_902686445.1. Lineage (NCBI taxonomy): Eukaryota > Metazoa > Chordata > Mammalia > Rodentia > Sciuridae > Sciurus > Sciurus carolinensis. The sequence goes on from NW_025920343.1 coordinate 19,686, forward strand.
TATACTCATGTATATCTAGTCTCTTTCTCTGTGTGCACCAGTTAAATTAAAATTGAAATTACAGGAAATTTAGAATTAAATGTGCTATATTTATGACCCTAACTGTAATCCTCTACTCAAGGTGACAGTGAATTTAAGTATCCTGTCCAAGTTATAAGGATCATTGCTCAAGGAATGCTAATGTTCCAGTATAAACCAACCTTTCCTACTCATCTGATGATAGAATTTTTGTTTTATATGCCTCTAATTAATTTATAAATTTAAGATAGATTCAAAACAGGAGTAAATATTGATTTGGTGTATCCATGAGTGGATCAAGAGTCAGGAGGTTCATATTTTGTTATATTTTTATAATCATTCCTCTGAATATCTGTTTCCTGGTGGGTGGTGTTGGGGTATTATTCCAGTACTGCTCACATTCTGCATATAATCCCAACCAGTGGTCTGGGCTTCTAGTTCTAATATCTACCTTTTGATTGGATTGTATCATTCATTTACATTAAATCATTTTCTTGATATGATTATATTTTATAGGATTTTTATTGCACTTAACAATAAAAACAATATTTAGATAATATGGATATACCTATCTATTTTTCTCTATTGTGATTTCTTGATCTTTATATTACCACAATATTATATTTTTAAAACATATATTAATATCAGGTAATGATAGCTGGTACTTTGCTTTTATATTTCCAAGAGTTCTTGGCTTATTATATATATGTAAAAACTTCCTGGAGAATCTTGGATATTTTTGCATTGTTCCCTTCTTTAATTTTAATGAGGTATTAGTTGACTTTGAGAAAATGGTCTTACTTACAATAGTTTTACCATCTATACATAAGGTGAGCAATTGGTTCTTTGATGTACTTCTATGTATTTTTATTTTCTCAAATTCTGCACATTTTTAAATATTCTTACATATGAAATAAAATATTTATGTGATGAATTTATAAAGTACATGGAGTTTTTTAGTATTTGTCAAACTGAATATGACAAAAAATGTGTCTAACTTCTAGAACCATTATTTTTCACAGTTTATTATTTATTTCTTCCTAAATATACCTCCCCTTTAACCATGCTCCTGGTTTTCAACACAGGAGAAATATGGTTATGTCTTCATATGTCCAGGGGCTGTAATTTCAGTCTCTGTTTCTGGTGGTGATATATCATTTATGTTTGATTAAAAAATTCTTCACATGAATAATAGCAGTTTCAACTATATCATCCCTTTATGAGAATGTCTTTCTTCCACATGCTCATCAATACTGTTTAACTTTGTGTATATGATGTGATTTTATTTTACATTACCTAATTTCTAAGGATATTTAGTTTTTCATTATTATGGAGCACTTATATATGTCTTATTTAAAGTGACTGTTCAAATCTCTTGCCTTCTTTTCTTTTGGTAGTCTGTATGTTTCTTCTTATAAGTGTTTGATTACATAGGAGGCATTTGCCCTTGCAGCAATTCATGGAATCATTTGATAAACAGAATTTTTATTTTAATATTGTACAATTTATAAATTTTAAAATATTATTTTGTGTAATTTTGAAATGAAATAACTTTTTGTTGTTCTTTTTCCCTTTTGTGATATTGGGGATTGAAACTGGTGTACTATTACTGAACTATATCCTCAGTTCTTTCTTAAATTTTATTTTCAGACACACTTTGCTAAGTTTCTTGGGTTGGCAATAGACTTGGGATCCTCCTGCCTTAGCCTCTAGAGTACTGGATATTTCAGTTGTGCACACCACCATATGCATCCTCTCTCACTTTCTTATATCAACTTTTGGATGTTTTATAATTTCTTTTATATTTCACTTTTCATAATTCTTATATTTAGTATGTGAAAATGGGTTATGTGGTATGAGTAAAGGATACAATAGCATTTTTACTACCATACAAATATCCCCATATCCTAGCCTCTTTCTTTGGAAACAGTGTCATTTTTCCTCTTTACTGCACTACAATCTCTATGATTTTTAACTGTCTAAATAGCAAGAGACATATTAAGAGGTTTGTCTTGAATTCCACCACATATTAATTTTATCATGAGGTCTACACTGATTGCTTTAATTTTATAACATCAGTCTATTGTGACATTATGGTGTTTTGGTAAGTGGTAGACTTTATGTACAACTATGGAATGGATGTATCAAAGAACCTCACCATGTAGTAGTCTGTCCCAACTAGATTCTTGTCATTACTCTCAGGTATTTGGAAAATAGCAGAATCATCTTAGAATGAATTTCCCAGAATGTATTCACATCATTTTATGTATGCATATATATGCAACTACATAGTATATAATTGATACAATTTTTACTTATTATATTATTGAATTTACCAGGGTCTCTCTGAGTTACTAGGTGATTCACTAAGTTACTGAGGCTGTCTTTGAACTCTTGATTCTGCTGCTTAATCCTCCTGAGTTATTTGGAATACATGCTTGCTCCACTACATCTGGCTCATTTACTTTTTAAAAGCACCATTATTGACTTTGGTGGTTCTATGTTATGTTTATTTTCAACATATTCTAATTTTACTCTTTTGCTTAAGATTTTCTTTACTCTTATTTTTATAAAATTTATTTGTTTCAAACTATTCAGATGGATGATTTGCTAATAAATTCCTAGTCATTTTATGGATCACTAATTTATGTCTCTATATTTTATTTTTAACATCAGCTTTAGATATATCCCATATTTTTACAGTCTTATGGAGGTTTAATTGGTACATATTAACCTGCACATATCTTAAGTATATACTTTTATTTTATAACATATGTACATATCCATGAAACCAGCACCACAATCAACCAAATTGTCATGACCATTATTAAAATATGTTCCCAGAGATTACATTCCATTTATGCATGATCTACAAAATGTATAAATGCATTCAACTGCCAAGTACAAGTAATTAGAAAAAATAAAGTAAATTAAAAATAAAATCTTCCCAATGTCTTTTAAATACCTTCTTTTGTTCTTCCTCACAGCCATTCATGTAATAAATTTGATTTTATTAAGCACAGCAAGAACAGGAAAACATCGAAATTATAGTTCCTTGAATTATCACAAAGGAAAAATACCATGTACTATTGTTTACATCAAGAAATAGAACATTAATGATATCCTGAGAACACCTACCTGCCCTCTTTCTCTTAGTACCCCTCCATACTGTCTGATGGTAAGTACTCTTCTCCTTTTCTATTTATCCTTTTTAAAAAACAAATCAAGCAAAAAATAAGAGAAGCATTACTCCCTCTGAACTTATTAATGCAAAAAATGAGGAGAAAGTAGAACTTGTGGGTTTGTTTCTGACCCTGACCTCAACCCATTCTCCTGCTCTCTGGTAGGAGAAGATGTGAGGTAAATCTAGAGATGAAGAAAGATGAGGAGGTCTGGAGCAGGATGCAAGACTGGTGGCTGCTAAGAGAGGCTACCAGAGTATCAGTGGTATGAAGGAGCAAAAAAGCAAGTAAGAGGAGAAGTACAACTGGTGACTAGAGAAAAGTTCAAATGGGGCAGGCCAGATGGTGCAACAATGGGAGAGTTAGCAGGGAGTGTCAGCATCTTGACAGGTAGAAATGAGAAGGCTGGAGTAAAAATAATGGCTTCTCTTGTGCAGTTCTCCAAGCTACAAGCAGGTAAAATGTTTACACCTTAGTTTTTCCCGCTCTCACTTTCCAATGGGCATTACATCCCAAACCCATTGGAAGGATTCTCCCACTGTCACCCCATTTTCTGATTTCTGCCAATTTGAATTTACTTTATCTTCTTTCTTCTGTTCTTCCTCATCTTCTGCATATTGTTTATTCTCCTCTTCATACTCAGCAGGTAATATTTTCTTCTCAACCCCCTTCTTAGCCTCCTCTACCACATTTTTATTTTTCTCTTTCCAATTTGCTTTATCCTTCAGTCCTTGGTGCTAATTAGAAAACTGCCATATATTTTTATATAAGATGGTGTTGGGGCTCTGTTTGTCCTTAGGTGAAAACTGAGTACCATCATCCAGACTGAAGGGTTCTAACCTGCACAGTGTGGTGGCAGCTAGAGGAAATTATCCCAGTGGTAGATGTAGAAGTGGTGGATTCCAGTTAGAGCATTCTCATATAATCAATGCTTCCACTTATTTTCTGTCTAGAGAAATAGTTAATGTTTCATAGTATGTGCCTGAGTAGATAGCACCCTGTCATTTTCCAAAGTGACTTTAATTTTTACCTTACCACAGCAAGCCTGATGATTCCAATCACTTAACATTTGTGTGATCATTAGTTTTTTGCATGTGTGTGATTGTTTTTTTTTTTTTTCCTGGTGAGTATTTAATAGTCTTTTAACTTGGATTTAATGTCCTTAAATAGTATTCCTTTATACTTTCATTTTTTGTAATTTTAATATTTTCTCCTTTGTGAAATCATTTGAAATTTTTCATCTGTGTTGTGCTCTGTTGAGATGTATTTTTCCCCAAAGAAATGGTTGAGAGTGGGTTTCTCAACCTCTTGTGGTAGATCACAAGTGGCAATCACACCTAGAAGGAAGGAGAAACCTCTTTCACTGTATGATGAATCTGAAAACTTCAAGGACTGTCTTGTGTCTCATCTCTATTATATAGTCTTGAAACCATTTTTGTCAGGCAGATGTAGGGCAGGGAATGTCATGAGTCTCTTTTAAGTTCTCACAGGCAGCTTGGAATTCTGGTGTACAAATCAAATGTTTTATTTATTCCTTTCAAGGTCTAATATAGGTGTTTACATATTAGTCCAAAATTAGGGACCAGTATCAGACTGTTTTAGTCAGATTTTTTATGACTGTGACCAAAATTCTGTACAAGAGCAATTTTAGGAAAGGAAGAGCTTATTATGGGGCTAACAGTTTCAGAAGTCTCAGTTCAGAGATGGTTGGTTCCAATACTCAGGGACTGGGATGAGGCACAACATCATGGCAGGAGAGTGTGGTGTATAAAAACTTCTGGGAAGATGGTGCCAGGAAGCAGAGAGTGCTCTGCTCAACAAGGTTGAAATATAATCTTCAAAGGCCTGACCCAAGGGAACTTTCTTCTCCTGCCATACCCTACCTGCCTGGAGTTACCATTCCATCCCTAACTGAGACTTAATGCACTGAATAGGCAAGAATCTGAACCTTATCATTTAATATCTAAACCTTTTTGCATTGTCTCATGCATGAACTTTTGGGGAACAAGTAATATCCAAATTATAACACTGACATTTACAGGAACCCATGTACCTGTCTCTAGTTCCTGATTTCTCTAAGGCTTAAGATAGCCTTCTTTAAATCTGACATCAAAATTCAGGTCCATTGGATACTCTGTAACCCCAGATAGGTGAGATGTTTACAGACTTCAGCCATCTTAGTGGACACCTCATATTCACATGAGGTGAGGTGTTTTACTGCAGCAATACAGTATTTGAAAATCTGAGTTCATAGTTGGGGTTGGCTGTAAGCCAATAATCCTCCTATTGAGAAAGATTTCTTAATCCACTCATAACCCTCAGCTAACAATTTTGATAGTATTCTATTTAAAAAATTTCAAAAAATTAAATCTCTATGTAAGAAAACCCAACAATACTGGATTGTTACTTTTGTATTGAAGTTCTATCACTCAAGAGCAGTTATTAGGAATACCTTATCAGAGGAATGCAAAGGAACTCATCTCTTAAAATAGTTCTTAACCAGTAATTGTAACCTGGCATTACTAGTAGTAAAGTATATGGATTTGGTAATATTGGATGAATATGTAAAACTATGTTAGTTTTAGCTCTCAGATCATGCCCAAATGAGTATGCATCATTGGGTTTTTAATTTTTTTTAAATGGAAGATTGGGTTATTGCAGGGTGTTTGGCAACTATAACCAAATCCATCTTTAAGAACTTGTCCAAGAGATTTCAATCCTATTAATACTTCACCTTTAAGGATATATTGTTGCTTCATGGGGCATTGCCACCTCCTTAAACAAAATACTGTTTGAGAAAATATTTGTCATACTTCTCAGAGTTCCTTTGACCAATATAACCTTATTTATTTACTTATATATTTATTTTGACCATGGATTGTACCCACATATCCATATCCTCAGCACTTTAATTTCTTGTTTTTATTTTTAGTCAGTGTCTCACTAAGTTGCTTATGGTCTTGCTATGCTGCTTAGGGTGGCATTGAAATTGAAATCCTCTTTTCTCCTTCTCCCAAACAGCTTAGTGGTATCTGCCACTGGGCCTGACTCAATCATTTCTTTAAAAAAACTCTATCATCAATTAATTTTTGTTTTTATAATTTGAATATTTTTATTTTTCTTTACATGAAAAATTATTTTTATATTTGTGCACATAACATAAATATCATTTGATCCAATTGATTTTCTTGTCTTCTTTTTTCCATTGGCCTTCTCATTTATAATAACTGCCCTGTTCTGATAACTGTTTTAACATTCAACTCTCTTCTGACCTTGATATTTCCTTAAATCTGAATATCAGATCAAATAAACTTTTGTAAATATTGAGCTCTCCCATTTAATGGATACTTCATAATATATCATAAAAATTAATATTAATACAGCTATCCATATTTTTTTGGTTTTGTTAATTAAGATGAAAAATAGTGTTATATACACATTTGAAATAATAAAAAAAAGATAATTATTGAGGCAGGCAAGATGCTGTATTAGAGTGAGACAATATTTCTCCTACCTCACTTAACCAGAACTCAAGCGCTGAAAATAGTACTTCTCTCTGAGGCTTTGAGTGAAAAACCTTGAGACTGGAGGGTCAATGTGCTCTTTCTGATCCAGAGATTGTTCAAATTATTAAATTGATCTAAAAAAATTTACCCCGAGTTTACCAATCATCATAGGAGAGCTGAACCAGGAGTCATCTTGAGAGTAAACTAGAGCTGTTCCAATGGATAGTGGAAACCCAGATCTGGGAGATTATGACTAGGCCTGCATAAACCTATCTGAACCTAGCAAAGACTTAACTGAGATTAACAAACCCAGGTAAAAGAAGAAACCAAGAGCATCTTTGCCTAAGTAAACTCCATTTGCAGAGGTAGGGAGAACCCAACTCTCTCCAAAACTTTGAATCCTGTAGCTCAAAGGATCTTATAAGGCCAGCTACAATGAATCAGATATTTGATGTGGAGAGTTTCAGTGCACTTAGCTCTCCAATTAATTTTTAAAGGACTTGTATTGGAGTTGAGTTGTATAGCACCCTTTGGCTTAATCCCAAGAACCACACATAAAAAATAAATAAAAGTAGAATGACCTCATGATTCAGATATGTGAAAATCTTCAAAGAAGCCAGAAACTTTGGTGTGTGTTTTATATTTACCTTATTCTACTGAGAGTGAAGGCAGCTTATAGATTTTTTCCTATTTGCACAATGCTATATAAGAAAGGAGGAAATACTTTTGTTGATAAAAGTAAGATACATTCCTTCTCTATACTATATTGCTCTCCTTAGAAATATCTTGGATATAGTGCTCTCTACAAAAATTTGTGCAATTTTTACAACATATTTGTGACTGTACATTTTTATGTAACATATTTCTGAAGTAATGATGGCCTTTGATTACTAGTCTGCTACACTGCTGATGTCCTGACATTGCTAACTCTGCTATAATTTCCCATTATATATACAAAATATATTCATCCCAGTCTACTAAGTAATTTTTTTAAAACTTTCATTTATTTCAGCAATGACTTCTCATAATATGGAAGAATTTTCAGCAGACCATGGCAAAAGACATATATTTCAAAAAATGATTAATGAAAAATATAGAAATTGTGACCTTGACTATTTACAACATAGTACAATATGGAGAACATTAAGTGAGAGTGAACCTCAGAAATTAAATGATCAAAAGACATGCGTCATTCAACAGCAGATAATTCACACTGGAGAGAAGTTCTGCAAATGTCAAGAATGTGGCAAAACTTTTAATGCAAAATCACACCTTATTCACCATCAGAGAATTCATACTGCAGAGAAGCCCTACCAATGTAAAGAATGTGGCAAAACTTTCTGTCAAAAATCACACCTCACTCAACACCAGAGAACTCATACAGGAGAGAAGCCCTTCAAATGTACAACATGCAACAAAGCTTTTAATCACAAATTGAACCTTATTTGCCATCAGAGAATTCATACTGGAGAGAAGCCCTACCAATGTAAGGAATGTGGCAAAGCTTTCTCTCAAAGAACATGCCTTACTCAACACCAGAGAATTCATACTGGAGAGAAGGCATACCAATGTAAAGAATGTGGCAAAGCTTTCTCTCAAAGATCATACCTTACTCAGCACCAGAGAATTCATACTGGAGAGAAGAATTACCAATGTAAAGAATGTGGCAAAACTTTCTATCAAAAATCAAACCTTAACTCAACACCAGAGAACTCATACAGGAGAGAAGCCCTTCAAATGTACAACATGCAACAAAGCTTTTAAGGACAAATCATACCTCATTTTCCATCAGAGTATTCATACTGGAGAGAAGCCCTACCAATGTAAAGAATGTGGCAAAACTTTCTGTCAAAAATCACACCTCACTCAACACCAGAGAACTCATACAGGAGAGAAGCCCTTCAAATGTACAACATGCAACAAAGCTTTTAATCACAAATCGAACCTTATTTGCCATCAGAGAATTCATACTGGAGAGAAGCCCTACCAATGTAAGGAATGTGGCAAAGCTTTCTCTCAAAGAACATGCCTTACTCAACACCAGAGAATTCATACTGGAGAGAAGGCATACCAATGTAAAGAATGTGGCAAAGCTTTCTCTCAAAGATCATACCTTACTCAGCACCAGAGAATTCATACTGGAGAGAAGAATTACCAATGTAAAGAATGTGGCAAAACTTTCTATCAAAAATCAAACCTTACTCAACACCAGAGAACTCATACAGGAGAGAAGCCCTTCAAATGTACAACATGCAACAAAGCTTTTAAGGACAAATCATACCTCATTTTCCATCACAGTATTCATACTGGAGAGAAGCCCTACCAATGTAAAGAATGTGGCAAAACTTTCTGTCAAAAATCACACCTTACTCAACACCAGAGAACTCATACAGGAGAGAAGCCCTTCAAATGTACAACATGCAACAAAGCTATTAATGTCAAATCGAACCTTATTTGCCATCAGAGAATTCATACTGCAGAGAAGCCCTACCATGTAAACAATGTGGCAAAGCTTTCTGTGAAGGAGCTCATCTTACTCAACACCAGAGAACTCATACAGGAGAGAAGCCCTTCAAATGTACAACATGCAACAAAGCTTTTAATCACAAATAGAACCTTATTTGCCATCAGAGAATTCATACTGGAGAGAAGCCCTACCAATGTAAGGAATGTGGCAAACCTTTTTCTCAAAGAACATGCCTTACTCAACAGCAGAGAGTTCATACTGGAGAGAAGTACTACCAATGTAAAGAATGTGGCAAAACTTTCTGTCAAAGATCACACCTTACTCAACACCAGAGAACTCATACAGGAGAGAAGCCCTTCAAATGTACAACATGCAACAAAGCTTTTAAGGAAAAATTATACCTCATTTGCCAGCAGTAAATTCATACTGGTGAGAAGCCCTTCAAATATACAATATGCAAAAAAAGCTTTTTTTAATTTAATTTAATTTTTTTACAATGCTGGGGATCAAACCCAGGGCTTCGTTCTCAAAGGCAAGCACTCTACTGACTGAGCTATCTCCACAGCCCACAATATGCAACAAAGCTTTTAATGACAAATCATACCTTATTTGCCACCGGAGAATTCATACTGGAAAGAAGGCATACCAAGGTAAAGAATGTGGCAAAACCCTATTTATTTGGGTTCATCTCTGTGTCTTCTGGACCATTGTACTACACGTCTATTTTGATGCAAATGCCATGCCATTTTTGTTACCATTACTCTCTAGGTCTGCATTGTGGTCCCTCCTGCTTTACTCTTCTTGGTATTTATCACTGTGGCTATTCTGGGCCTCTTGTTTGGCAAATAAATTCACGATTGCTTTTTCTAGTTCTGAGAAAAATGTCATTGGTATTTTAGTAGGAGTAGCATTAAATCTGTAACAGTCTTGGTAGTATGATCAGTTTGACAATATTAATTCTGCCTTTTCAAGAGCATGGGAGATCTTTCCATCTTCTAAGGATTTTTCTCCACTTTTTTATTTAGAATTCTGTAGTTTCCATTGTAGGGGTCTATCCCCTCTTTCATTAGGTTGATTCCTCTTTTTTTGCAGTTATTGTGAATGGACTAGTTTTAATAATTTCTCCTTCAGTTGATTCATAACTGATGTATAGAAATGCATTTGATTTATGGTATTGATTTTATACCCTGCTATTTTTCTCAATTTCTTTATTAGGTGTAGAAATTTTCTGGTGGAGATTTGGGGTCTTTTAAATGTAGAATTTTTCTTTGGGAAATTATGATATGCTAAATTATTATTTTCCTATTCATAATTCTTTAATTTCTATCATCTGTCCAATTGCTCTGGCCAGAATTTTAAGGACTATGTCAAAAAGAAGTGAAAGAGGGTATTTGTGTCCTCTTCCAGTTTTTATGGGGAAGGCTTCATTTTTTCTCTATTTAGAATGATGTTTTCCTTGGCTTAGCATAGAGGACTTTCACATTGTTGAGCGATGGTCCTACTATCACTTGTTCTTCAGTGTTTTAAACATGAATGGATCTGCATTTTGTCAAATGTATTTTCTCCATTTATCGCAATGACCATATGATTCTCATCTTTAACTCTATTGATGTGATTAATTGTGTTTATTGATTTCCATATATTGAAATAACATTGCATCTCTGTGGATTGTGGAGCACCATCTTTTTAATGTGTTTTTGCATGTGATTTGAGAGAATTTCTTTTTAAAAGAAATTGTGTCTGGTTCATCAGGGATACTGATTTGAAGTTTTCACTTTTTCATATGTCTTTGTTTTTTTTCATCAACACAATACTCATAGAATAAATTAGGAAGAGTTCTTCCCTATTAAATGGTATAATTTGAGGAGTATAGGTGTTAATTCTTCTTTGAAGGCATTGTGGAACTCAAGTGGAAATTCATCATTTATCACTGGGATGTGGCCTCTCTTGGTTGGTACACTTTTGATAGCATGTTCAATTTTAATGTTTTTATTGATCTGTTTACATTGTGCATGTCCTCTTGATTCAGTTTGGGTAGATTATTTATTCTAAAAATTTGTCATGGTATTCATGATTTTCTATTTCATTGAAGTTACATTTTTAAAATAATTTTATTTTTTCTGTACTTCAGTAGTGTCCACTATGATAAACCCTTTACATGATGAATGTTAGTAATTTGGGTTTTCTCTTTCACTTCAATGTGTAGCTAAGGGTTTATCAATTTGTGTTCTCAAACAATCAACTTCTAATTTTCTTAACTTTTCAATTGTTTTTATTTCATTGATTTCAACTCTGGTTTTAATTACTTCCTGTCTTCTACTACTTTTGGTGTTGATTTGTTCTTCTTTTTCTAGCGATTTGAGATGTAAAAGTTAGGTCATTTACTTGGTGACTTTTAATTCTTTTAATGAATGAGCTCAATGCAGTGATCTCAACTTTTAGGTCTGCCTTCATTAGAGTTCCAGATATTTTGATATGTTTTATAGGTGTGGTCACTTACCTCTAAGTACATTTTTAAAGTTTCTCCTTAATTTCTATTGCAGTCCACTTGTTATTTAGGCTCCAGTTGTTGGAGTAGCCTTTATTTTTATTTTATTATTGATTTCTAGTTTCATTCTGTAATGATCTGATAGAATGCAGTGTAGTATTTCTATTTTTGGTATTGGATAATTGTTGCTTTGTTTTGTAACATATGGTCTGTTTTAGAAAAGAATCCATAGCTGCTGAGAAGATTGTGTATTTGCTCGATGATGAATGAAAAGTTCTATGTATGTATATTAATTCTAAATTATTGATTGTATTATTTAATTCTATGGTTTATTTGCTTAGTTTTTGTTTGGAGGATCTATACAGGGGAAAGAAAGGTGAATTAAAGTAAGTGAGTATTACTGTTTTGTATTCTACTTGATTCTTGAAGTTGAGAAGAGTTTGTATGTTGGTGCTCCATTTTGGGGGAATATATATTTAGGATTAATATGTCTTCTTGATGTATGATTCCCTTAAGCAGTATGAAATATCCTTCTTTATTCCTTCTAACTTTTGCTTGAGGTCCAATAGATTGGATATGAGGATGGAAATCCCAACTTGTTTATGAAGGTCATATAAGTTATATGTTTTCTTCCCAAAAATTTACCTTCAGTCTGTGAGTGTCTTTGAGTGACTGGGTTGAAAAATCAGCTGAAATCCAAATTGGTTTTCCCCTACATGTAATTTGATTTGTTTCTCTCACAGATTTTAAAGTTCTATCATTATTCTGTATGCCAGTTATTCTTATAATTTGTGTAAGTGTGGATATATTGTAATTGTGTACACTTGTGGTTCTGTAAGCCTCTTATATTTGATATCCCATATCATTCTTTAGATTTGGGAAATTATCTATTATGTCATTGAAAAGACTGTACATGCCGTAGGTTTTATCTCCATGCCTTTTTCTTTTCTGATAAATATTAAATTTGGTAATTTTATTTCATCCCATATTTATTGGAAGTTCTGTTCATGGTTTTTTTCCAACTTCTCTGGGTGGTTGATTTCATCTTTAGGGTATACATTTGTTCTTCTTTGTCTCAGGTTCCAACTTCCAAATGGTCTAGGCTGTTGGTGATGCTTTCTATTAAATTTTTAATTTGGTTTATTGATTTCTTCATTGCAAGGATTTGTGCTTGGTATTTTTTCACAATTTCTAATTCTTTATTGAGGTAATCTTTCATTTCCTGTATTTTACTTTGATTTCATTCCTTATTCTATACTTTACTTAGCAGGTCAGTTTGACTATGTACATTCTAAACTTCTTCTCTGGCATTTCTTCTAATGTGTTGTCAGTTGGTTAAAAAAATAGTGTCCAGGGGCTGGGGTTGTGGCTCAGGGGTAGAGCACTTGCCTAGCATGTGTGAGCCACTGGGTTCAATTCTCAGCACCACATATAAATAAATGAATAAATAAAATAAAGGTATTTTGTCCACCTACTGCTAAAAATTAAAAAAATAGTGTCCAGCACGTTAACTCATTTGTCTGTCCTGTGTTTTACACAGGATACCACTGTGCATCGTAAAAACCTTAGCAACCAAGATTATTTTAAGAATTTTATAATTTCTTAGACATTGTCACGAGGAATGAGAAAGGCTGTCTCACAGGCTGTGTTAGACCATGTCATGGCTACTGCTTGGCAGTAGATGACTGTTTAAGATTGAGGTGTGCATCATTCACTGGTGCAGTTGAAGTGAGGTCTTTACTATCTTCTCTTGGTGTCTGTACTTACCTGAAGCTGTTCTGCTATTGAATGTGTATGTCAGAACCAGAATTATTTCTGTACAAACTAAACAGTCATAGAATGGTGGACTGTAAGAATGACTTGGTTCCATTTTAGTTGACAATGTAGTGTTTAATGGCAACAGTTTTATATTCTGTGTACCAATGTTTCATTTGAAATACAATGACACTTCATTTTAAATGCACAGATCTAGTGACAATAAGGCATTTTTAAAGAAATATTTGCTTACTATATATCTTAAGTCAGTTGCTCATAATTGCATTTCACCAACTCTGCTGAATGCTTTAATTAAAACTGGGATAATTAAAGTAGAATTTTAATGAGCCATAAATTCTGAAGTTATCTGTCCTAGAATGTGTTAGTTGAATTATACCTTTCTCTTTTGAACTCTTAAATTTGTGTCCATGTAATGTTTTGAAATGGCAACAGTCATAAGCAAGAAGCATTTTAAGTGCTTATATTATGTTCTATAAAATAATGCTTTTTTATTACTGCATTATCTATGTATACACATTGCAATCCTGGATTCATTGTACTAACTGTAATCCCTGGAGGCAAAGAAATGGCTTCAAAACTTAACCACAGTTACTGCCCATACAAAGCAGTGAATATTTATCAGATGAGAAGATGAAAATTTCTTGAATTAATTAATAAACAAGATAGCACATGACATCTGGAAATGTGGTGTTGTCAAAGTACACTGGAATGAAGGCTTTAGTCTCAACCCTGAAAATAGTGACTTTGTGACCTTGGGCAAGTCAGATAACTATCCTCAACAAAGCTGAGATAATGGGATACCTCAGAAGAAGGTAATGGTAGCTACCCTCCTAAATTCGTGGAGTTATGACTGCAAGTATTTATTTGTTGAATAAAATTTTAGGAGAGAAATCATACTTTGACCTGTAAACATCATGTGGTGACATTATTTCCATGTCCATCTCTGCTGATTACACTCTAATTAGACACATGAATATACATTAATATTCAGAGTCACCTGCTTCTTATGTCCTTCAGAACTGTTTTTAATTAAATTTTAGAAAATAAATTTCAATCTTTGCTTAGTGCTGCCTACATCTGTGGACTGTTAGGAATTTTGCCCCATTGGCCCTCCCCTTCCCTTCTCCCACTGTGACAATGTTCTTGGGAAACTGAAGCCATTCCAATATTGGCTGGGTAATTTGGAAGGTATCACAACTGTGCATCTCATGTGCAATTCTTTACCTACTCAAGTATGTGTGACTTTTATCAGTCTTGTTGTTGGGCTTTCAGTGTCAGATACAGGTCATTTCATCATTTGTTCACTCACTCATTTAAGAAGTACTCCTAATTATGCTCATGTAATGTATGAAAATAACTCTTAAAACTCCAAATTCCCTAAAAGACAAATGTGTTTTCATCCTGACCAGGGACATGTTGTAACAGGGATTTGGGAAGATTTTGTAAGGCTATGTAATTGGATCAAGATGTAGGCAAGGCCCTTAAACACAACTTATGATAATGCTTCAGGATGCCTGTCACATCTAAGGAAGAGCTAAGGATCACTGGGATTCAGTCTGTACTGGCAATTAAAAGAGTGTTCATCATGATGATGTGATCATATCTCTTCTTATTCCTGGTGTTTGGGGAGAAATATTGGCCATCAAATTTTATTCACATACTTGAAGAAAGTGAGGAGAGGCTATTCTCTCATTCCTGGAAAAGAAACCCAAGAGAAGAGCTATACTTGGAGCTCAAGGAGATGTGTGTCTTATGGCAGGGCACTGGAATTCTGCATGGTCAGGTCTGCCATAAACTTATAGGCAGGAAAAAAGAAATCGTTTGGGCATGGGCAGGGTCAAGTGTGTTAAGGAGATAAAAGTAGGCCACTAAAAGTTGAATGCAACAACTGATGCATTTGGTCACTCATGTACAGGATGGGTGCTGACTGAGGTAGAGTTCTTGGGAGTGGAAGAGGCACATTACTGTCTCAGAGTGAATGGAAGTGTGTGGGATCTGAATAAGTATGGAGAGAATACTGGGTTAGAATGAGAAAAATGACATTAAGACTCAGTGGTCCTCCTCAATCTTTTTCTGATTCTAGAAAATCCTAACTTAATATTTTGAAGATTCTATTTTTTACATGTGAAGGGATTATACAGCAGTATTTTGATGTCTAACATGAACAGAAATAAATAAATAATAATAAATAAAGTTTTTTTATTTAATAATAAATAAATAAAGTTTTTTTTTTTTTTGCTTCCCAATGTGGTTTCTTTTTTTTTTTTATTTATTGTGAACAAATGGGATACATGTTCTTTCTCTGTTTGTACATAGAGTAAAGGCATACCATTTGTGTAATCATATGTTTACATAGGGTGATGTTGGTTGATTCATTCTGTTATTTTTTTCCCCTTCCCCCCACCCCTCCCATCCCTCTTTTCCTTCTATACAGTCCTTCCTTCCCCCATTCTTGCCCCCCTCCCTAACCCTCACTCTAACCCTAAAACTAACCCCTCCCACGCCCCATTATGTATCATCATCCACTTATCAGCGAGATCATTCTTCCTTTGGTTTTTTGAGATTGGCTTATCTCACTTAGCATGATATTCTCCAATTTCGTCCATTTGCTTGCAAATGCCATAATTTTATCATTCTTTATGGCTGAGTAATATTCCATTGTATATATATGCCACAGTTTCTTTATCCATTCATCAACTGAAGGGCATCTAGGTTGGTTCCACAATCTGGCTATGGTGAATTGAGCAGCAATGAACATTGATGTGACCGTATCTCTGTAGTATGCTGATTTTAAGTCCTTTGGGTATAGGCCAAGGAGTGGGATAGTTGGGTCAAATGGTAGTTCCATTCCAAGTTTTTTAAGGAATCTCCATACTGCCTTCCAGAGTGGTTGCACTAATTTGCAACCACACCAGCAATGTATGAGTGTACCTTTTTCCCCACATCCTCGCCAACACCTGTTGTTGCTTGTGTTCTTGATAATCGCCATTCTGATTGGGGTGAGATGGAATCTTAGGGTGGTTTTGATTTGCATTTTTTTATTACTAGAGATGTTGAACATTTTTCCATATGTTTGTTGATTGTTTGTAGGTCTTCTTCTGTGAAGTGTCTGTTCATTTCCTTAGACCATTTGTCGATTGGATTATTTGTAGTCTTGGTGTTGAGTTTTTTGAGTTCTTTATAGATTCTGGAGATTAGTGCTCTATCTGAAGTGTGATTGGCAAAGATTTTCTCCCACTCTGTAGGCTCTTTCTTCACATTGCTGCTAGTTTCCTTTGCTGAGAGAAAGCTTTTTAGTTTGAATCTATCCCAGTTGTTGATTCTTGCTTTTATTTCTTGTGCTATAGGAGTCCTGTTGAGAAAGTCTGGTCCTAAGCCGACATGTTGAAGATCTGGACCTACTTTTTCTTCTATAAGATGCAGGGTCTCTGGTCTGATTCCGAGGTCCTTAATCCATTTTGAGTTTAGTTTTGTGCATGGTGAGAGATATGGGTTTATTTTCATTTTGTTGCATATGGATTTCCAGTTTTCACAGCACCATTTATTGAAGAGGCTATCTTTTCTCCATTGCATATTTTTGGCCCCTTTGTCTAGTATGAGGAAATTATATTTGTTTGGGTTTATGTCCGTGTCCTCTATTCTGTACCATTGATCTACCTGTCTATTTTGGTACCAATACCATGCCGTTTTTGTTACTATTGCTTTGTAGTACAGTTGAAGTTCAGGTATTGCAATACCCCCTGCTTCATTTTTCCTGCGAAGGATTGCTTTAGCAATTCTGGGTTTCTTATTCTTCCAGATGAATTTCATGATTGCTTGTTCTACTTCTGTAAGGTACATCATTGGGATTTTAATTGGAATTGCATTGAATCTGTATAGCACTTTTGGTAGTATGGCCATTTTGACAATATTAATTCTGCCTATCCAGGAACATGGGAGATCTTTCCATCTTCTAAGGTGTTCCTTAATTTCTTTCTTTAGTGTTCTGTAGTTCTCATTGTAGAGGTCTTTCACCTCTTTTGTGAGATTGATTCCCAAGTATTTTATTTTTTTCGAGGCTATTGTGAATGGAGTAGTTTTCCTAACTTCTCTTTCTGAAGATTCATCACTTATGTATAAAAATGCATTGGATTTATGAGCATTGATCTTGTATCCTGCTACTTTACTGAATTCACTTATGAGTTCTAAGAGTTTTCTGGTGGAATTTCCTGGTTCCTCTAAGTATATAATCATATCATCAGCAAATAGGGATAGTTTGAGTTCTTCTTTTCCAATTCGTATCCCTTTAATTTCTTTGGTCTGTCTAATTGCTCTGGCTAGAGTTTCAAGGACGATATTGAATAGGAGTGGTGAGAGAGGGCATCCCTGCCTTGTTCCAGATTTTAGGGGGAATGCTTTCAGTTTTTCACCATTAAGAATAATATTAGCCATGGGCTTAGCATAGATGGCCTTTACAATGTTAAGGAACGTTCCCACTATCCCTATTTTTTCTAGTGTTTTGAGCATGAAGGGGTGCTGTATTTTATCAAATGCTTTTTCTGCATCTATTGAAATAATCATGTGATTCTTGACTTTAAGTCTGTTGATATGGTGAATTACATTTATTGATTTCCTGATGTTGAACCAACCTTGCATCCCTGGTATGAAACCCACTTGATCATGGTGCACTATCTTTTTAATACATTTTTGTATGCGATTTGCTAAAATTTTGTTGAGAATTTTTGTGTCGATGTTCATTAAGGATATTGGTCTGAAATTTTCTTTCCTCGATGTGTCTCTGTCTGGTTTAGGTATCAGGGTGATATTGGCTTCGTAGAATGAGTTTGGGAGGGTTCCCTCCTCTTCTATTTCATGGAATACTTTGAAAAGTATTGGAATGAGCTCTTCTTTAAAGGTTTTGTAGAACTCGGCTGAGAAACCATCAGGTCCTGGACTTTTCTTTGTTGGTAGGCTTTTGATGACTTCTTCTATTTCATTACTTGAAATTGGTCTATTTAAATTGTGTATGTCCTCCTCGTTTAGTTTAGGCAATTCATAGGTCTCTAGAAACTTGTTGATATCTTTGAAATTTTCTATTTTGTTGGAATATAGATTTTCAAAATAGCTTCTAATTATGTTTTGTATTTCAGTCGTGTCTGTTGTGATATTTCCTTGTTCATTCCGAATTTTGGTGATTTGGGTTTTCTCTCGTCTTCTCTTTGTTAGTGTGGCTAAAGGTTTATCAATTTTGTTTATTTTTTCGAAGAACCAACTATTTATTTTGTCAGTTTTTTGTATTGTTTCTTTCGTTTCAATTTTGTTGATTTCAGCTCTGAGTTTAACTATTTCCTGTCTTCTACTACTTTTGGTGTTGGTCTGTTCTTCTTTTTCTAGGGCTTTGAGCTGTAGTGTTAGGTCATTTATTTTTTGAGTTTTACTTCTTTTATTAAATGCGCTCCATGAAATAAATCTTCCTCTAAGTACCGCTTTCATAGTGTCCCAGAGATTTTGATACGATGTTTCTTTGTTCTCGTTTACCTCTAAGAATTTTTTAATTTCCTTCCTAATATCTTCTGTTATCCATTCCTCATATAATAGCATATTGTCTAATCTCCAGGTGTTGGAGTAATTTCTGTTTTTTGCTCTTTCATTTATTTCTAGTTTCAATCCATTATGGTCTGATAAAATACAAGGAAGTGTCTCTATCTTCTTGTATTTGCTAACATTAGCTTTGTGGCATAATATATGGTCTATTTTAGAGAAGGATCCATGTGCTGCTGAGAAGAAAGTGTATTCACTCTTCGTTGGATGGTATATTCTATAAATGTCTGTTAAGTCTAAATTATTGATTGTGTTATTGAGATCTATGGTTCTTTGTTCAATTTTTGTTTGGAAGATCTGTCCAGTGGTGAGAGAGGCATGTTAAAATCACCTAGTATTATTGTATTGTGGTCTATTTGGTTTCTGAGATTGAGAAGGATTTGTTTGACATACATGGGTGAGCCACTGTTTGGGGCATAGATATTTATGATTGTTATGTCTTGCTGATTTATGGTTCCCTTAAGCATTATGAAATGTCTTTCTTTATCCCTTCTGATTAACTTTGGCTTGAAGTCCACTTTATCTGAAATGAGGATGGATACCCCAGCTTTTTTGCTGGGTCCTTGTGCATGGTAAGTTTTTTCCCATCCTTTCACCTTTAGTCTATGGGTATCTCTTTCTAAGAGATGAGTCTCTTGCAGGCAACATATTGTTGGATGTTTCTTTTTTATCCAATCTGCCAGTCTATGTCTTTTGATTGATGAATTCAGGCCATTAATATTCAGGGTTATTATTGAGATATGATTTGTATTCCCGGTCATTTGACTCATTTTATTCATTTATTTGCTTATTTTTGACACAACTTGGTTCCTCTTTATTTGAGAGTTCCTTTAGGATATCTCCTCCCTTTGCTGATTTGCTTCTTTGTTTTTCATATCTTCTTCATGGAATATTTTGCTGAGAATGTTCTGTAATGCTGGCTTTCTTTTTGTATATTCTTTTAGCTTTTGTTTATCATGGAAGGATTTTATTTCGTCGTCAAATCTGAAGGTAAGTTTTGCTGGGTATAAGATTCTTGGTTGGCATCCATTTTCTTTTAGGGCTTGAAAAATGTTATTCCAGGCCCTTCTAGCTTTTAGGGTCTGGATTGAAAAATCTGCTGATATCCGTATTGGTTTCCCCCTGAATGTAATTTGGTTCTTTTCTCTCACAGCCTTTAAGATTCTGTCTTTATTTTGTATGTTAGGTATTTTCATTATAATGTGCCTTGGTGTGGGTCTGTTGTAATTTTGTGTATTTGGAGTCCTGTAAGCCTCTTGAACTTGATTTTCCATTTCATTCTTCAGATTTGGGAAATTTTCTGAAATTATCTCATTGAATAGGTTGTGCATTCCTTTGGTTTGTTTCTCTAAGCCTTCCTCAATCCCAATAATTCTCAAATTTGGCCTTTTCATGGTATCCCATAGTTCTTGGAGATTCTGTTCATGATTTCTTACCATCTTCTCTGTTTGTTCGACTTTGTTTTCGAGGTTAAATATTTTGTCTTCAATATCTGAGGTTCTGTCTTCCAGGTGTTCTATCCTATTGGTTGTGCTTTCTATGGAGTTCTTAATTTGGTTTATTGTTTCCTTCATTTCAAGGATTTCTGTTTGGTTTTTTTTCAATATCTCTAACTCTTTATTGAAATGGTCTTTTGCTTCCTGTATTTGCTCTTTTAACTGTCTATTGGTGCGTTCATTCAATGCCTGCATTTGCTCTTTCATTTCATCATTTGCTTCCCTTATCATGTTGATTATGTACATTCTGAACTCCCTTTCTGACATTTCTTCTGCCATGCTGTCATTGGATTTTATTGATATAACATCCAGATTTGTTTGAGGCATTTTCTTCCCTTGTTTTCTCATATTGTTCAGGTATCAGTGGACTGCAGAGATGTTGCAGATTTCCTCTATTGACTTATAATGTCCCTGAAGATTGCTAGTGTATCCCCTCTTATCCTGCAGTAGCCTGAAGTCTTAGAGGAAGTTGATACTTCGGTGTTCCCCTAGGTAGCTGCCTCTCTAGGGGTGGTGGTCTTCAGGTGGGGTATATTCCCTGCTAGAGGGCAGAGGTGCCTCTACTTGTTGACCAATGGTCATCCAAAGGGGAACTAGACTGCGGGCTGAGGCAGTGCCTATTTGGGCCTGTGTCTCTGGTTTTACCGTCTTTGTGGGATAACCTCACTCCTAGGGGAAGACCCACCCGGTGGGGAGGTCTCGCTAGTCCGTTCCCCTCCTAGAGGTTCCCCTCAGTCCACAACTACCGCTTGGGCAGGGCAGCCTTCCCAAGCAACGTTTCCAGGGGCCTGGACCTACCTCCTGGGCTTGGGAGCCCTGCCCTTTGCAGACGAGTCTCCTTAGGTGGCCCCTCCTCAGAGAAGCTGCCCGAAGTCCTGGAACCTTCGCTCCACCCCTCAGCTGGTCTCTGTGTAGCTCTCCTGGGCCTGGGAGCCTCACCCTTCGTAGACGAGTCTCCTTAGGTTGTCCCTTCTTAGAGAAGCTGCCCGAAGTCCTGGAACCTTCACTTCGCCCCTCAGCTTGTCTCTGTGTAGTTCATTCAAGAAAAGGTGCCTAGGTCCCTGGACCGGACCTTGCTATGCACCTAATCGCCTGGCTATGCGACCCGCCCTCTGACCAGTCACTTGGAGCCTCGTACATATGTTCCAAGCCCCAGTGACCCGTCGCTCGTCTCTTCCTCCAGACAGCCACCCGGTGCTCTGTGTGGGCGCTTGGAGACCAAGCCACTCATTGCGTACCTCCACCTCCTCTGGGCAGTCCCCTCCTCGTTGCTCAGGCTGTTGCTGGATCCAAACAACTCGCTGCCTGGGCAGGGCAGCCTTCGCGGGCAACGTTCTCTTTCTCTGGCAGCCACTCTTTCTCTGGCAGCCGCTGGAGCCCTGGCAGATCGCTTCAAAACCAAGCGGTGTGTCGCACAACCTCCTTTGCAAAGTTCCCCGCTTTCCGAGTTCACTGCTCCGGCGGGGGAGGTGTGTCTTGCCGCCTGGGCAGGGCAGCCTTCGCAGGCAACATTCCCAGGGGCCCGGACCTCCCTCCTGGGCTTGGGAGCCTCACCCTTCGCAGACGAGTCTCCTTAGGTTAGAGAATCTGCCCGCGGTCCTGGAAACTTCAATCCGCCATTTTTCGCTCCGCTCCGCTGTCCGTGTTTACCGCTCTGGCGGGGGAGGGGCGACCCGCCGAGTCACTCTACTTCACAAAGTTCTCTGCGTTCCGGGGCTACTGCCCCATCGGGGATGTCTCCCCTATGGGAGAAACTCACCCGGTGGCTTTGAGTTGGTCCCAAGTCACTATCTCCTCTTTGAATCTTGAGTCCTGGAGCAACATGAAATGCAGCCGCCCTCTAGTCCGCCATCTTGAACCTCCCCTTAAATAAAGTTTTAATTATTTTTTCCAGATTGCATTTTAATTCATTGTACACAAGTGGAGTACATTTTTTGTTTCTATGGTTGTGCAAAATGTAGATTCATACCATTCATGTCATCATACATGTACATAGGGCAATGATGTCTGTCTCATTCCACCATTTTATAGCCCCCTCCTCCCTCTCATTTCCCTCTATGTAATCTAAAGTTCCTCCGTTCTTCTCTCATCCCATCCCCCAACCCCCATTTTATATCATCATCCACTTATCAGAAAAATTATTTGGCCTTTGGTTTTTTGGAATAGGTTTATTTCACTAGCATGATATTTCCAATTCCATCCATTTTTATGCAAAAAACATAATATTATTCTTTGTGACTGAATATTATTATTGTGTATATTTTTGTTTGACATTGTGCTGGTAATGATGGGATGGAGTGGCAGTTCCTTAGGAGAAATGAAACTGAAAGCAGGGGTGGGAGACATGCAGCCCATGGGAATAATGTGGAGTCAAACACTTTTCTTGTCTGAAGGACCACTCTCATTCTTCATGACATACTATGAAGGATAACAGACAAAGCCTTATCAAACAGATGTTGTGAATAACTGGATAGGGAAAGAAAATGACTAGGTGATCTAAAGTCAAATTATATGTTTAAGGTTGATCTTGGGATGAACCTCAGCTCCTGAATGGGTACTTTCTGGTCATTTTTGTGAATGCTAGTGACATGGTTCTCCAATTGCCCCAAGTGTGGCAATGTGACAGAAGGCACTTGGTGTCAGGCCTCTGGTGTTTTGATGCAATTTGCAACCAGGTTCCAGTGTAGTCTGTTAATTTCTAGGAAGCTTATTTTCTCCATTTGTGAAGTTCAGGGATAGTGAGCTGGACTGCCCATGCCATAGAACTTGTATATGTGTGCATAATTATCAAATACTGGCAAAAATCTGGGAGTCTTTTGTGATTTACCAAATTTTTTATCTGTGAAATTATATCTCATGAGGGCTCATGTTTTGCTGTAATCAGAGTTCCAAAGCCTAACCTGGTCTAATGGTTTGATTATTTGCTTCAAAGATGATCCCAAGTATCCAGCCTTTATTCAGTGTGTAAGTCTCACCTCTGTACTAGGTTCTGCAGATTAAAAGAATAAAATGAAATCAGTCTTTAGGACTTGTGGTATAGTGAGTGGGATATAGCTGCCTCACAGCAGTCCATCTCATATAGTTTTTTTTTTAAATAACAGCTTTTTTGAGGTGTGAACTTCCCACTATGAAATTGACTTGTGAAGTGTTCCATTCTAGTTCTACGTCATCAGCACATCTACATTGTTGTGCATGTACACCACTGCCTATCAGAAATTTTCCTTTACTCTGAAAGAAAACCCTGTTCTCATTTGTAGTCATTCCCATTTGTAACTCATCTCTAGTTCCAGAAACCATGAGGCTTGTTCTCAATGATTTGTCTTCTGAACATTTAATACAGAAGTAATATACAGTTCATGGCCTTTTGACACCATCCACGGACTTAAGTCAGCTCTCTTTTTCTTTCCTTTTCCCTTCTTCTGGTCATTATACTTCACAGAGTCACTTCATTGGTCCCTTTTCTGGTCTGAGATCTTTGGAGTAAAGAAAAGGCACTCCTTTCTTCAACAGGTATTTATCAGATGCCTACTTTATGACACATTCCATGGGTTTCTGTTCTCACTAAATTCACAATCTGATAAAGGTACAATAAGAAACATGAGCAAAACACACACATGAATGTAATCAAATGATCAGAGAAGCCCTGTCCATGGATAAAATATTTGTTCCAAAATTTGAAAGAGGACTCAATGACACAAAGAGATGGGACTAAACATTGGGAAAACCATTTGGAGCAAAGGTTTTCAGGAGTCTGGTGAGTTCCAAGGCTTGAAAGGAAGCCAGAATGGCTGCATTGCCCTTAGGAGAGTGTCCCAGGAAAAGGAGCAGGGCTATGGTCACCTGATTCTTTTTTTTTTTTTTTTTTTGGGAAAACAGGTTTGGATTCTTCCAGGTGGTGATCTGATTTGGTTTAAGAAAACGTAGCTGCTCTTTGAATAATAAAATGCAAGGGTAAAATTGGAGGAAAATACTTGGAAAGCTTCTGCATATGTCCTATCCATTGGCACTGGCAGCCTTTGTTAAGACAGGGTAGAAGAAATGAACCAGAGTGGACACATCAAAAAGGATGCCAAAATGAGAATGGACAGGTATTAAAGATGGGTTGAGTATAAAGTGGAGTCAGGGCCTAATTTCAGCTCTTTGGTATACATTTATCTAGAGTTAAGAAATCTGGATTCAAATGAATTTGAGACATGTATGAAAACCCTAGGCAGAAAGATTAACTGGACATTTACATACACACAGGTATAGAGCTCACAGGAAATCTGGGACTGGATAAACAGCTGTGGGATTCATCAGGGTGGAGGGAGTACTTGAAGTCATGTTAGTGGACAAACTCATTTAGTGGGAGATTCTAGAGAGAAGAGATGCAAACTCCAATAATCTAATTTGTAGAAGAACAGAGATAAGATTCCAAAAGAGTGTAGCTGGGGAGAAGTTATCAGGGAAGCCTGGTGGCATCCAGCCAAGAGGAAGCAGACTTTTCAGCTGATTCCCACTTTGTTGAGGAGTCTTGAGTCAATAGTCAAAAGGGCACAGAAAGCAGTTATAACTATTTGGTCCCCAAAAACTTAAAATTTTGAATCAATGTGGCAATAGTAAAAAAAAAAAAAATCATACCTGCCAGGGTCCAGCCCTAGGAGGATTCAGGGGTCCTAGGTGGATGGGAATCATCGGCATGGTGGAGAAACAGTACACAGAGACACCAAGTGTTCTGAGGCTGAATCTGTCTTTATTTTTTCAGCCAGTCTTTTTATACATATTTTTCTTTTGTAATGATTATATCATTTTTGGTTAGTTTAAAACAAGAAAAACCTTCAAAAGTACATTCTATGCTTCTTCTCAAAGTACACATTCTCTCTGTATGACAATCCAGAACAAAATAATCCTATTTACCAGCTAGATTACAACAACCTCACCTCCCAGTTAAACTGAGGCCACCATGATCTGACAGCCTCTAAACTTCACAACAAACACATCACTAGATTTTCTGAGAAACCACTCCCACCATGAATTCCAGTGTTTAACAGTGAGAAACATTTACTATTATTAAAGGGCAACAAAATCAAATTATAGTTAATATTTAGTCTATTCTAATTTTATATAATGGCAGACTACAATCTTATTCTGATTCTCAAAGAATTAGACTAAACCTAGTAAAAGCACAAATTATATTTATGACTAACCTTAAAGTTTGTATTATGTAAAGTAACTCTACAATCAACTATTGAAACTAAGAAAGCAACAAAGACTAAACACCGCATCCAAGCTCAGAGGAATGCCTCTTTATCCAACTATTATTATACTAAAGTAATCACAGCCTCCTTTAAACTCAAGCACAGCTACAATTGTTTATTTTCATATATTTTATCTATGTACTACTACCAAATTTTTATCGTGCACTATTTTGTGTCCCAATACAGTATAACATTCCCAATGTCTTTTCCAATAAATTTCTAATAATATATTGATTATTAATATTAAAAAGCAACTACACATGGAGACATGCCACGTGTATGACCCCCAAGAGGGAGGATGATCAACAGAACTGTGTCAAGTGTTGAATCCTTTATTCCAACAGATTGTGTCAAGTGTCAGATCCTCTACTCCAACAGACCATGTCAAGCAAGTGTCGGAGTGGCAGGAAATAGATGCAGCACATACCAAAGTTCCAGTTATTTAAGAGACTGTTTTAGTATGAAAATAGTAATGTTAACTAAATAATTTTAATAGCTTTAAGGGAGGTTCTCTTTTAAAGGATCATACTGTGTAATACCTAAGTCAAAAAAAAAAATAAAACTTTACAATGAATGGTGATTTGTCAGTTTTCCTTAAGTTTAGATACAGTTTTTCCACAAAATGTTGTCATCATACAATAAAGTTAGAAGTAGTATGAGACATTTTTTCTTTAATACTACATAAACTGTGTCATAGGAAGAGAAAATATTTTGAAATTTAATCTTGCATTCAGATCATGCCCAAAATTTGACATGTGCCAGAAAGTGAGTTGCCCTCAATGACCTTGCACGGTCTACACTTTCCCCGTTGAGCCCAGGTTTGCTCATTTGCAAAACACAATGATACTGTTCACTGGATCCTTTAGGTGGTTCAGAGTGAAAAATGCAGATGTAGAAATTCTATTTCTCATTAAAATCACACTTATTTTTGTTGGTATCCATTTTCTTTTGTTTCTTATGAAGTCATACTTGCATACTTTAAGGAAGAGCAAAAGTGTCATAAATTATGGGGCTCTTTCATTGATCTCCACCCTTACCTTGTAAGAATCCATACTGTAGAATGGGTAAGAAAGAGATTTCACACAGAATGTATATTAGATTATTCAGCTAAGAAGACACTTCTCTAGAAAGCATGTTAGTGCTCATGTACTAACCAGTACAAGTAAACAGGTAAGACTTCATTGTCTTCTGATACCCTTCAATGGGTAACTTCCTTTATCTAATGTGAACACTTCAGGAAGCACACAGGGCAGTGTATTTGAGTACAAAAAAAGCACTTATATCTTCTTTGACTCTGTTTTGGCCAAGAGGTTAAAAGGAAAAGCTGAAGAAAAAAAGGTAGTGACTATATTGCTACTTACTGCTACTTATAGAGAAGTCATGCCTACTGCTTACTTATAAAACCATACTCTCTCAAACCTTCAGCTTTTTCTTTTATAACACTAGAAAAACTCAAAAGAAAAAGTACTTCATCAGGATGAAAATTTGGATCCTTGTCTTTGTACTAAATTCATGCTCAGGAAGGAAATCTTGTGCCAAAGGAAGGTTCTTGTGAAGGAGGAAAATCAAACTCACCATTTGACTCCTGAGACACAGCCAGGTGCCTGGGTTTCAGGATAAATTGGCACTGCATTCTATGGTGAACCTCTTCCATGAGGAAGAACTGTAGGAGGTTGGAAGTGGTGGTGCAGTACTTTTGATCTCTGTGTCAGAGTGCAGTGTCAAGAAGAGTGCACATTTTTATTCCATAGGGATATTTGTCTCCTATAAAAGGGAAAAATCTGTACATAACACTTTCTGGTGGCTAGTACTGTGACTAAGTTTCCTGCAAACCAAAATGTACTGCAGTTTACTTTTTGGGTTTTGCTGTAAGGAATCTGTCTGTTGCCTGAATTTCCACCATATACAAACTTACAGTTGGTGAAAACTACCTAATTTAACAGTCCTTCCCACATACTATTATGAGGACTAAGTATAACTGTAGAAAAAACAGTTCTTTAAAAATATCTTTTGTGAAATGGGTATTCACATCAGTTTGTGAGCTGCATTAATGTTGCCTTTGTCTTCTCAGTGAAGAGCATTTAAAAGTGTTCTAGCTTCTTCTTTGACAATAAGTAGATATGTAAACTGGAGATATAGTTCAGTTGGTAGAGTGCTTGCCTTGCATGCACAAGGGCCTGGGCTCAATCCTCAGCACCAAATAATAATAATAATAATATTAAATAATGTTAGTAGTAGATATGTAAACCTTTACCAAATACATGTTTTCCCATGATCTCAAATCCAAAGACTTAAAGTATTTACTAATAACAAAAGCATTATAAGTAAATATTAGTGGCTTACATAATTTAAATTACAACAACAAAGTGCTATATAGGTGAAGCATCACTCCTATCTAGCATGTCTCTCTTGAAAGGACATTTCTTTATTTTTATGAATATATATATAGCAGTTACTCAAGAACACTGGAACTGGGGCTGTGTTTGTGACTCAGTGGTAGAGTGCTTGCCTAGCATGTGTTTGATCCTCAGCACCACAAAAAATAAAATAAATAAAATAAAGGTATTGTGCCCATCTATAATTAATTATTTTTATTTTATCAAAGAATATTCCTACAGTTTGACCTGATTTCTGCCTTTCATTCTTTGCTACAATCTGATTTTCACAAGTAATAATCCCAAGGAAGATTGCAGAGGATTCAAAACATAGAAATGGATGCAGAGTAAGATTTACAAACTAGAAATACTAAACACTGAAATCTGAACAAAATATGATTTTTTTTTCTCTCTGGTACTCTAATTGCCTCTAGGTGTAATACACAAATACTCTCATGTTGTAGAATTTTTATTTAGATGGCAATTTCTTTTCAATTCTTACAGCTGAATGCAACTTCATAAACTCTCACTGTTCTTTCTACATGGCATAGTATATGATATAAAGCTGTTTTCATATTTACTCTTTATAGTAACTTATTTTTTAAAATTTATTTTTAAGGTAAACAAATGGGATACATGTTGTTTCTCAGTTTGTACATGGAGTAAATGCATACTATTTGTGTAATCGTACATTTACATAGGTTAATGCTGTTTGATTTATTCTGTTATTTTTCCCTTCCCCTTCTCCTCTTTTCCTTCTATACAGTCCCTCCTTCCTCCATTCTTGTCTCCTCCCCTATAGTAACTGTTATAATTTTCAGTGTTAAATGCAAAAAAATTGGTTTCTATAACAACAGAAATAAAATTCATTTATTAATTTATATTCCATAAAATTTCTGTAAGGTCTAGCAATAAAGTTTGCAAACCTGGAAGTTTCTATCTAGTTTTAATTAGTCTACTAAAATAATTATTTTAAGTATACCTCTGACTTTTGATGAAAACTCTCATTTTCATTTGTTTTTCCAACAAAATTGAAAAATAAGGTATCTGAAATGCTGTCAATTTTGCCCTCAGCTCAATTCTTGATGATTTTCTATATTCCAAGTCTGAGCATGAGGATGCACAGAAATATTTTATACAAAACTCTGGTTTTAAATTACTCAGATCACTTGAAACAGTGTGAAATATACAAAAGTAACATAATTGATAATTGAAGGATTATAAGAAATGTTTATGATATGCTTTGTACAATGTCTGTTTAAATTTATTTTAAAATTCTTAACAAATTTTCATCATTTTGATTGTTGTCCTGATCTCAAGAGCTGTCAAATCCAGTAGTGGTGGCACACAACTATAATCTCAGTACCTCAGGAGGCAGAAGCAGGAGGACTACCAGTTTGAGATCAATCTCAGCATATTAGTAAGACCCTAAGCAACTTAGAGAGACAACATCTCAAAATAAAATATAAAAAGGACTAGAGGTGTGACTTGATAGTTAAGCACTTCTGGGTTCAATCCCTGGAACCAGAAAAAAAAAAAAAAAACTTCTAAAGATAGTATCCCATGTTTTAATTGCTCCATATCTGCTAATTACACTGAATTGAATTATGTATCAAGAAATTTGTTAGCAAAAAAATTGAAATAAGGTGAGTTGCAACCTATTTATCAACTGTTTCTTGAAATAAATGCTGTGAAATTTGGCCACAGTGAAAAACAAAAAGAAATAGTAAAATTGGTTAGCAATGTAGTATTTGGTGAATTAGTCAGTGAAGATATTGAGAATCACAATGGGTTAATTTCATTTTATTTATTTATGATTCCTGAGGAAATTCTGTTCACAGGATAGTTATTACATAATTATTGATCAACTAAGATGTCATGATTGAATTAAAAATCATTTTCTACAGAGCCAACAGAGTATTAGGTAGTAAAGAGAACAGGGAATTCAATAAGTGAATGTGAAAATCAAACTTATAGGTAAAATTTAATGTCAATTTTTATTTCTTTAAAAAAATAGCTTGGTGAGACAGTTTAGTATCAATTGAAAAAGGAAGGAAAAAAATTGACTTTCTTCTCCCGACTATGTCATTAGCTACTTAAGTGAAAAGATATAATTGTTAAGCACACAGTAAAGTCTTGCAGATATTTGTTAAATTCATATTACATGAGATTTAAATTTAATATTATCTAAGCTAAGGACCCTAGGACCAATTTTGATATACTTAGAATTATAATTAAAACAAAATGCTATCTTAGATTTTACAGAAACTTGCCAATGAGTGAGTATAGTGCCACTTCTTTTCCAGAATTAATTCACAACTGATAATCTTTCTCAGAGCCCTTGGAGAAAAAACAATTAAAAGTCATTGTAAACCTTCTGTCTGGTATGGAGGAGAATATGTTTTGGCATTTTTGTGCTTTGCAGAAAGGAAAACCTGGAAATGATATGAAAGCTATTCAAGTTCATGGGGTGGTCATGGATTTTTTTTAAAAACAGTGGTGCTGATTTCTTCAACCCATCTCTCATTCCCCAAAACAATTTGGGAACCCTACATTTTTTTCTTCTCAGCCCTGGCTAGGAAACTACAAATTTTATGAAACTGGACTCTCACTATGTAAGCTCACAGAATTCAACACCACTGTCAGAACCTTTCACAAAGGAAAAATAAAAATCTCATTTCTCAAAAGCTAATCTCTTTTGTAGACTTCTCACTTCTGGGATCTCTCTGGATTTCTCAGAGGCTGATAGACTTAACCTCTAATATGACCCTTCAAAGGCAACTTTACTGTCCAGAAAGCCATAAATACTTCTGTGTCTGATGTAAAGAAAAATATCCAATAAGCATTTAGGAAATAGGTAGTTATCAGTGTGCAATAGCTTTATGTTAGACAAGCTCAGTCCTGGAGAGAGTAAGGACAAGAATTCTATCTAGAGGATAGTCATGGAAAACAATAAAATTATTCACTTGACATCAAATTTTTAAACCTTAAACAATATAGGCCCCACTTGAAAGAAATAAAATTATGATACACTGACTGTGCCGAATCCTATAGAAGGGTTAAAAATGTTTTAAACAAAACTGGAACAGAGATAGTCAATGTTCTTGGCAATATTTCATATCCTTATGCTTAACTTCTAATTAAAAACCATGATACTGCCTTTAGAATGGAAGGTTCTGGCTACAGAGAATACCATACAGATCCCTATTTGCCCCTCCATTCCACAATTTGTCATTTCTTCCTCCATTCTATTCCCTAGTCAAAGAGAATGAAAAATCTCATAAATTTTTTTTTATTTTTATGTAGTGTCTAGAAATATCATAAAAGTCCCCTAGAGTCAGTATAATTGAGAAGTTCCAATTTATAATTAAACTCATACTTTTGGCTTTAGCAGATCATTCCCTTTGCTTAAAGGAAAAGCACAGATAAAATGATTCATATATTGATTAAGCTCAATTTATTTAACCCAAACTATTCACTCTCTACTAAGATATAATTACCTAGGTAAGAAATCAATGCAGATGTGCCTGGTTTATGAATTCATACAAAATTTAATTATACTGTAAATACATTACTAAATTTTGCTAATAAACCATATTCCAAAGTTTGGTTCCCCTGAATTCTTAAGGGCTTAGTATGGGATTGTGTAAGAGCAAATGTAAATGCAGTCAATAATACTATGACATATCTTAAATGTGTCATAACCCATTAGAGTCATTGTATTTTTATAACAATAATCTCTCTGAAGAAATAATGTTGTTCAAGTACTTTCCTTACTTTTCAGTCTTCTATATGTCACTCCTATTAGTATAAGTGCTCACTTTGTGTTGTTTACATAACTTATAAGGAAAGCAATGAGACAACCTTCAATTTCCTCGCCACTCAGTCATCCTCAAATATTCCATCTTTTCCACTAAAAAATGGTTTAAACTTGCTTCCACCTCAGAAAAAAGAAAAAGAAGCAAAGGCCAAAAGTAACCAGGAAGATTACACTATCCACATTAATGCTCTTCAAGTCCATTATCCAATCAAAACTGTTTTTTTTTTCACTAGAGGCATCAATAATTTCATCCTCAGAACCTGCAGCCATCAAATATGTCAAATGTTATTTATATAAAAATTCTACTATGGAGTAAATTCTTAAGTATACAATATCATTAGTATCTCTGATAATGAGTTATCCAATATTAGGAGGGATAATATTTACAACTAAATTATTAAATACTACTTTGTATATAATTTATCACAGTCTCTTTAACATTAAGAATATCCAGCAAGGTAACTTACATTTATCCTTAGCACTGGTAATGACATGTTAACAACTTCACTTGCTGTATCTGAGTTCTTTCTATAGTATAAAAAAGAAATAAGTACAGCTATAAATAATGACTTTCAGACAGGTGAACAAATAATAATCAACCAATAGTCATTCAAGAACAAATTTTAATTTTAATTGTGAACAGTGGAAAGCATAGGAATTAAGTAGAACATAAAACTTTGATTTTAAGATACTCTCATTTTCTGATACATTATTTCATTTAATAAAATATGTATTTTTCTTATGATGTATGATTCACAAAATATAGGAACTTAACTGAGTAAGAAGATTAAATATTTTTGAAGAGAGTACATGAAGGCTACTCCCAATCACACACCCATAACACTCAAAGATGTTCCTCTGCTTAATATCCATTACTGTATTTCCATAATGCAATGTGAATAAGAAAAGGAGAAAACTATATTATATTTATTCCCAAATGCTCTTTTTTATAGTGGGGAAGATTATGTCTTTATTTGTTATAAAAGCAGCTGAGGTAAAATCAAAATAAGAATTAGTCACTAGATACATTTAAAGCATAATTGTTAACTGGGTATTTTCTATGTGTCTGTTACTGTGGCTACCCAGATTATTTTGTTGTTGTTGAAATCTTTTAGGATTGAAAATTGAGAGTCCTAACAAAAGATACTGGAAAAATTTTTAGAAAACTCAGTTCCTTTTTTCCAATTCTGTCATTAAAAAGGTGAGCATTACTAGCTCTGTGCTAAACTAAATTGAAAATAGAAGGACAATCTGCAGCAAACTCAAAGAGAATTCTGAGGTATCTATAGAGATCACAGAATTCCCAAAAACAGTGCATACAGTGCAATGCTACCTAAAATGTATTGGCTATGCACATATGTTTTACATAAGATAACTGTCAAATAAATCAGCAATTAGGGCTCTGGACTTGACAGAGCTGACATGGCATATAAAAGCAGAATAAATGGTCACAAAATGATATAAACACAAAGTATATAAAAAAAGCAACATAAAATACACTGATAATTTACATGTTATTCTTTTATAATATTTTTCCCATTTAGGCCAATTACTTGACAAAACAAATTGCCTCCAAAAGTTGTTGATTAACTGAATTTTAATTTTTATAAAAAGCATTTTAAATGCATTGATTTCCATGTAGGTCCAAAGATTATGCAAAAGTAACTCAGAGCCCAACCAACAGGGAAGACTTGAAGTGCCCAACCCAGAAACTGCCTTCTAATAGAGTAACAAAGGAATGTTACATACACAGCCTTAACTTGAAATATAAGGTCCATTGAAATTTGAAGAAACTCTTTCATCGAGTCTATAGTGAAGAAATTTGAAGAAACTCTTTCATGGAGTCTATAGTGAAGAAGAAACAAATTACCTTGTTTCTGAGATAATTTTTCTTAACATTAGGTATATATTTTCATAGCAGTAATTATATGAAGTATATTTTTCTCTGCAAGCCTTTCTGGGAGAGAAAAACAATTGCAATTCAGTAGGGAGAGTTCTTTGGCTAGTAAACAAATAACAAGACAGACAAAAGTAGAAATACAAGTATTATGTTCCATATTAGCAGAACTCATAAGTTGTGCACAAAAAAAGCAAAAGACTACATGAACATATTTTCCAAGCTTGCATTCCTATTTG
Organism: Sciurus carolinensis; assembly: GCF_902686445.1. Taxonomy (NCBI): domain Eukaryota; kingdom Metazoa; phylum Chordata; class Mammalia; order Rodentia; family Sciuridae; genus Sciurus; species Sciurus carolinensis. Next base: position 53,767 of record NW_025920343.1, read on the forward strand.
GGAAAATAACTCTCTGGAAACAGGGCTCCCTGAAAGAGACTGTTGCAATTAAAACTGTATCAGAGAGCAAAATAGTGTCACTTTATTCTTGACTCATTCATGGTTTCAGTGATAAAAGCAGAGTACCCCAACCTGCTCACAGCTCTTGTCAAATCGAGGGTGGTAATTCAGGTTCCCTCACACACATTTTCAAACATAAAAGATGTGTCTAAAAAAACAAGGGATTTTTCCTTGAATTCCATAACATAAACACCTGCCACAAAATCTTAATTTAGGTATTTGTGCTTTATTTCTACTGTGCTATAGGAAAAATTTTTAGTCTCAAACTTTTAAAAATTGAGTATTTCCCTCAAACAATAGCATCTGGCACTCAGAAATTGGTCAGAACTTTTGCATAACCTTTTACTTCTGTTGAAACATAACTCTTTTACTTTACATATTTTCCACAAACAAAACTATTCCATGTGATTTTGAGCTGCTGTAAAGTAGAACAGTTGATAATTTTATAAAAATATTGCCATCTTTTCCTTATTGATAACATCTTTGTTTCTGTACCATAACTTCAGTCAAAACATTATACATAATAACTTGGGTTAAAGATTTAATCTTTCTTTAACAATATAATTGGCATAAGCAGTCTAATCCATTAAAATACCTCTCCCGGATCATCCACTTTTTTATCTGCAAGTATTCAGTCCACAAAATCTCAAAGATTGAAGAATTTTTCAAAACTATTTTCAAGATTAGAGATGTTTGGAGACACTTGCTATATGCTAATAGGGAATACCTTCCTGTGGATGTAACTTTAAGACTCTCTTTTCTCTTGAAAAGGTCTCAGAGAAACATTCACATCAGTGATAAGGAAGACATAACTGAAAAGCAATATTTTTTCCAAGCATAAATGCTAAATATTGAAATTAATACTGATTTATCTTGTTCCATTTCCTCTAAAGTTTAGTTTCCATGCACACAAAGATAAAGATATACCCTGGAAAATGTTTCTCCATCATAATATCTCTCAACACTTTCTCATAAAGCACATTTACTGTCTACCTTCCTGCCTGCCTGTCTCTCTTTTCAGTCATTGAGTTTTCTGCATTATGCAGGGATTTTGAATTTAATTTCCTGGCTTACAAACACCTAGACACAATTTCCAATGTCCCTGGTGAATATTTTGATGAGACTCCTTTTTGGGTAGTCTTTCTCTTTCTCCACATTGATGTATCTAATAAAATGCAATGATAACCCAAAAGAAAACAAAGTCAGATGGATTTTGCTATTGTTTACTTTAAAATAAATTTATTTTGCTAAGGTTTTCAGTATATTCATAAGTGGTTTTTAAAGACATATGAATTACTCATCACATAGATTATGTTATGGATTAAAAGAGGCTTTGTAAAATTTTAGTACCTGTCAGATGTGGTAACACATGCCTTTAATCCTAGTGACTCAGGAGGCTAAGGTGGGTCCACAACTTTGAGTCCAGTCTCAATAATTAAGAACCCCAGCAAGTATATTAGACCCTCTTTCTAAATAAACAAATAACAAATAAACAAATAAAAGTTGTAGATATAGTGCAAGGGCAAAGCACTCTGGATTGAAACTATATCCCACCTTTTTTTTTTTTTGACATTAGAGGAGTGAGGGCTAACAATAATGGATTTGAAGATCCAGGTAATATGAGGCTTGAGAATGATAAGCTTCAGGCACATCTGCATAACATTGTATTCTGAAAGCCTCCCTGTTTTCTTGAAGGGGTATGGCATCTTTCTTGCTCATAAGTATAAGAAGACAACACATGATACTTTACTAGATCAAACAAAAGCAATGAACACTTTTCATTTAGCTTATCTTCATTAGTTGGGGAGAGAAAAATGGAAAAAAAGAGTGAAGGACTCTGGGTTCAACCCATCATCCTAAGTTGAGCACTTTAGTCTGTATGCTCAATGATAGGGATATAATCAATCTTTGATTTTTGAGGTACTCCACAGAAAGCCTCATGTTTATGGAAACTCAATAGGTAGATTATGTTAAAGAAACTTCAAGTGGTAGATTGGAGACAACAGAAAGAGATGGAAGGTATTACTTAAAGCTTTTAATTTTCTTACTACATGTTAAAATTTAAAAATAACTACACTAAGAAAATACCTCTGAAGGGAAGAGAACCATTTGTCCTTTTGCTCGGGAGAACTGCAATCAAGCAAGGGGAAGAGAAAAATTAAACCACATAAATGCTAACACTAACATTTTGAAAATTGCTAATCTAAATAAGATGAAAGCAAGACTGTTCTTGTGATGTAGTTTTTCACATGAGCTGTAAACCTGGAATAATTATGTTCTGGAGACCCTAAGTAAGCAATGCTCCCTAGGAAACACTGCAGAATCAATTTTAACTTATGCTAAATTCCTTTAGATGGATCCAAGGGAGATCCATTTTTATTCATTCCTCATATGAAATTGTTTTGTTTTAATTTTAAGAATATTTATAGAACATGAAATGGTAATATCTATAGAAATTTGCTTTTGAAAAGAAAATATGACATGGAAAATATAATGGAGAGAAAATATGATGGGAAAAATTATGATGGAAAAGAATAATGATACAAACACATGTTTTTTTCAATGTAGCCTCTAAATCCTCTGGTAACAATTCACCTTCTGTCCGCACAACTCTAAGTTCTTTTTTGAGTAATTGTGAATATTCTTTCTAAAACATTCGCCAAGAAAATCTGCGAATGTCTACCCTGATTCTTATTTAAGAGAATCAATGTCAAATATTGAAGTCTAGTTCTCTTTTAACATCAGCCTCTAACTTTTCTGTTCATTTTCAATCAATTCTAAAGCATTATTTTTGAATGATGTTCCATTATGCAACTATCTGGAATCAATTCCCCATCAAGTATGAGATCCTGAAATAAAAAAAGTAAGTGCATGTTCTTTTTCTTTGTCATTTAACTTTCATTAGATTGTTTTCTACTCTCAAGTTTCTGAATTAGAATGGTGTTTATTTTCTAAGTACAACTGGGTTAATTCTGAATGGACTTCTCTGGACATAGGTAGGCCTTCTTTAGTACAAAGATATCTCATTTTACTACCATGTACTTTATTGTGCTTTTCAGATATTACATCTATTTCCTATTTGGAGGTTTGTAAAACCTGCCTCAAGCATATCTATTAGCTTCAATTTTAAAACATCTCAAATGATTGCTACAACTTTTAGCAATAAAGAATTTTTAAATCAAGGTACATACTTTTGTAAGATAGCATCATTGCACACTTAGTACAGTAAAATATAGTATAAACATCTTTTATATGCAAAAGAAAACCAAAAAATTGTGTGACCTACTTTAATGTGCTATTCACATTATTACACTGGACTGGAATCAAATCCACAGTATCTTTGAGGTATGCTTATACTAGGGTCCACTGGGCTATTCCAGAACCCCTTGACACAGACAGCAATCAGAAATCAACTAAACCATTTTCCACTGTCCCTACCTGAAAGACAATCTTTATGTACAGTAAGGGTAGTTGTACATGAAATCATAAACTAGTTGTGCTGTATGAACAAGTATGCTAACATGCTACATGTGATCTTTAGGTTCACACAGTTCCAGGCTTAAATGCATGGCCCTCCACTTAATAATAGTTGAATTATTAAGTAAAATAAAAAAACATAAAATAGCATGTGATAGGTCAGTAGTGCATTACAGAACTTAGTTGCAAGCCTGATCTTTGTTAGAAGAATAACAGTTTGGGTTATTATAGTTATCTGACTTCAGGACATTGCCCAGGCAGGTTGGTGGTAATGGGAATAAAATAATAATAAAAATCCTCAAGTGCGTGTGATGAACAATAACTCTGAGTGTAAAATGAACACTGGAGTTGGGGCAGACAGGTGTGCTTTTGGTATGCTCACCATGAGTCAAAAGTCCTAACTGAACACATTCAGATTACAAATATGAATATTCTGTGTTTATACATTTGCCACAATCTCAGGTAGTAATATGACTTGGCAAACTAGTTTTCAACCAAAATCTAAATTTGGATTTCACTGACACATTATACCGGTACCAAATCAAAATTGGAGACACAATTCAGAAAACTGAGTATTTTGTAATATTCATTTTCTTGGTGTACTAAAAACTATTTTGCTCAAAATATATGTAGTATAAACTATTCAAATATAATTATAATACTTTATAAAATTTGCCTCAATAAAGGTCTATTTTAAAAAGTTGAAAAAACTGATGAGACCTAAAAAGTCAATGTGTAAAACAAGCAACAATCCATTAGAAAAAGGGAATTTAGAGGAAGCAGTTTCCTAGAGATCCTACCACTCTATTTTATACTCTTATTTCTAAATTTCCTTTCTTCAAGTTGTTTTGGTATTTTCAACCCTTTTAAAATCACTGTCAAAACCAAAGTGACTCCAAGAGTTCCTTATATTGACACATGACTATCATATGGATTTTAATTCAGAGGTCTATCACAGAATCATAAGGTGCATGAGTATTTTGGCTGGATGTGTTTCAAAGGTATTAAAAAAACTCAGAAACAAATGTTTCACACATTATAGAAACAAAATTTGAATAAAACTTTCCTCTTTTCCCAGACCTTATTTCAACTGTGGAGTCAGGCAAATACAGGGAAAGTAACAGTTCTTACCTTAAATGACCAGGTAGTTCACTTTGGGCCAGTCCAAGGCAAAGGATGTTACAGAATTGATGTTGTCTTCTTCCATTTCATCCACAGCAGTCCACATATCTGTTAGTTTTATTTTGTTTTTTTTTCCATTCAAGTTATTTCATTTAGAAAGATTAAAACAAAACAGGACTTGATATTTTATTTCTTAAATTTTACAGAAACTTCTGTATTTGTTATGACAAGACATTTTCTAAAAATAATGGTCAGAGAATATCTCATAGTGTTTATCTTCAGTGACTAACAGAGTAAGTGCTAATATGGTTGGATATCTAGATCCAGAAAGTCCTTCACAATATCTGGGGAACAATGTTAACCTCATACCTGTGTTTATGGCAGCTTTGTTTTTTAATTTTTTAACCTACTTATTTTCATTTTTCTATATGCTGAGTATTTGGATCAAACACCCAATTGAAATTTACTGTGGTCATAAATATTCATAAATTATTTGCAACTTGCTTACTTTCAAAGACTTAAGTTATTGGAATTACCATCATTTATTAAAATATTTACAAATATATCTATGACAGATATTCTAAAAATATTCAACTTAAGAGTAATTTATCATACATTTTCAGCTCTATTATAACCAAGAGTGTAACCATTGTAAATTTAGAAGAGTAGGTTGTTCTAAATTTTACTTCTTATGATTTCATTGACATTTACCCCCTATATTCTGGCAAAAAACCTGAAAAACTATGGCCTAAAACAGTCTAAACTAAATTGGAAAAGAAAAAAGCAGAAGAATAGAGCTGACACAATCATCTTTTATCTCTGAGAAACTTAAAAGTAACCTACTTGTTAAGATTATCAGTAAAACTACTTTTTCACAATCTCTAATACAGAAATTCCCATGGCTTTGGTTTTATGGATAGTTTTAGTTCTCATGAAGGATCTGAGACTCAAAAGCTTAGAAGGCCCTGAGATGGACAAATACTCAGGAAAGTCCGATACTTCATATCATTCAGAGCCATCTGAGTAAATGCTAAAAGATAAAGGGAAATCAAAGATAGCTTATGTAGAAAGAACCCTAAAGCTCCTCTACTTCATTGAACACTTAATGCTAAAAATTCTAAGTGGAATTTATAAAATGAAAAAGGATTTTGGAAGACCTATAAATACAGGCTAACATAGTTTCAATGACCCATTTGTGCCTCCCATGGGGTTCACTGACTTTCAATGTAAGACAAAAATGCTTTGTAGAATAATGACTCCTTTTTGTTTTGTAATAGTTTTACACCATTTTTATTGACCTGTAGTTTTTCTTTGTGAAAGCATACTTGATTAACAATAAAAATCATTTCTTAATGGAATATAGGTAACAATGAAGGAAAACTAAAATTTCTTTGTGTGGGAACTATTTTGCTATATTTGTTTTTTAATCAGGTCTCTGAATTAGATTTCATGTGTGGACAAGAATCTATTAATCTAGAAACAGTGATTCCAATAATTCTTTCTCTAGATCAAAAAGTGTCAATGTTGCCAATTCCTGATGTCAAGAAAGATGATCTTGGCATGCGTAACAATATTTTCTGTTCTCCTGTACTAAAAATAATAGTTGATATTTACTGAAAACTTACCAGGTGCTACTGTGTAAATGTCTACAATACTATTTACTTTAACTCTCAGACATTTTATCCTTGAGTAAATGGAGACAGAGAGATTAACTTGCCAAAAGTGAAATGGCTTAAAAAAGCAGTGGCATAATCTGAGCAGGGAAAGGGTACACGTCTGAGCTTATTTATGTTCTTAACTTCTAAGAACCTGAAGAAAGACCTGGAAATTGTGATCCCTATAAAGCAAATGGATGGATGTCACTTTCCATAAAATTCCCTTTAGATTTTCTGTGTTAGGTCTACATTTTCAGTTACCCTCAGATACAAGTATTCCTTATATGATTATTTTTATTACAGGACTGGAGGAGAAAAATAGTGAACAGTTATATATATAAGGGTAGAATGTCTAGCTCTCAAGTATTGAAAACGAGTATTCCAATAAATCTTTGTTCTAAAATGGACAGTCCTGGGGTTATAGTGTACTTCTAATGTTTACTCTCAAACCCCAATAGTATTATACTGCAGAAATTAAAGAATATGAATCTAGTGTTTACTGGCTGCAACAGTGTTGCTATTATTATCTGGAATTGTACTACACCAAAAGAAATTAAATAAAATTCTAACATTTTAGGTTGTGTTATTACATTATAATTTTACATAGATCATTCTCACAGTGACATATTCCCATATGCATGTATTATAATTTACTCTAATTCATTCCCTGGTACTTCCCCTTGTCCTCATTACCTCCCTTGCCCTGTTCCCATTCCTCTTCTCTTCTGGTATTTCTTAAATTTATTTACATTTTTTTCCATTAGTGCACACATAAATGTGTGATTTACAATGCTATATTCACAATTAATACAGTATATTTTTTCAGAACTATCCCCTAGTTCTTCCTCTTTCCCTCCTTACCCCATCTCAATCCCCCAACTCTCCTCTACTGATTTGCCTATTTCCCTGAGATGCTATCTTTTTATTCTTTTTTTTTCTAAATTCTGTATCTAAGGGGAAACTGACTGAAATCAAAACAATAACTCCCCAAAATTAATTACTTTTTTTTTGACATGTAGTTTATTGCTTCCAAATTTTTAAGATGACAAGCATATTGGGAATTTTATCCTGGAAGAAATTCCAGTGAACTCAGAAAATGGTAGTTTTCTTCTCCTTTTCATATAGAGTTGTTATATAGTTACATTTTGGGGTAGAAATCACAATATATGCCACAAATATCCAATCAAAATTCTAGTGAAAATTACTAATCAGAAGATTGTTTAAAATCTCTCTTACCTACACAGAATTCATGGCTTATCATTTGCTTATGGAATAAAATATGAGATTAGTGATGGTTTGAGTGGGTGTGAAGTGAGTAGTCATTTCTTTTCTGTTAATATCACATGGTTTTCTTATGGCTATTAGCAGAGAAAACATTGGCTTCCTTCTAAAACTTTAATATTTATAAAACAGATCCTGTTTTTTAACATTAAAAGCCCTAATATTATTTTAAAAATAACATACCTTTCTAACATATGGCCATTAAAGCCCATCTGTCTTTAATCCTTTTTCCAATTTAGTATGGGAAAGACTGATAATGAACTCAAAACTATTCTCAGAAATACTGTCAATATTTAGCACTAAATGGAGCAAATATATTATTTTGCAATTAAAAATACAATGAAAACCTCTATTGGACTCATGAACATTCACCTAGTTTAACTAAATAAATATGTGGCAGTTGGTCAATTATCTATCCCACTTGACTTTATTTCTTTGAGCTCATCATAATGACTGAAACAGTGTCTTAAGGAACCTGAAGAGGAGTTGATATGAGGAACATGTGGCTGCCACCTGCCTTTTATGATTGAAAATTGATGGACTAAATAATGAATACTAAGTGCTGACTCAGATTATTTCAACAAATTAAATGATTCAGGACACCACCCAGTCTTTCATCCAAGTATAAAAAGGGAAAAGACACACATTTGCTATTCCAGGGGCTGTTTCTTTTTGATTGTTGTTCATTTTAGAAAAATATTTTCTCTTAAGATGATTTATGAATATGAGTAAATGTTTGCTATGAGAATGGACATGTAAACTACATTCTGAAAATTTGTGATCATAAATTTTGCAAGATGGTAGCATTTGATAATTATTATTTCATCAAATAATTATGTACTATTTTAAGGGCCTGGGGTTTTCACAAATAACTAATAATAAATAATAGATGACTTGTATTTTAAAATATCTCTAATAAACAAAATACTTATAACTTTTTGTGAACTGATTATCTTTAAAAACATTTAAATCAATTTATATAGAGTTTGTGACTGCATAAAAACATTCAAGTGGCCCCAAGTGTCATGTCAAATGCAGTATGTGGAAAACACATGGTGTTACTTTATTTGAGATGTAGAAGATTAAAATAAAAATTAATCTATAGAAGTATATTGTGAGCACATATTTTGCCTATATATTTAAAAATAGAAATTTTCCAGTGGAAAAGAGTATGCAGAAGAATCTTAGCAAAATAGAATACCAAAAAAAAAAAACAAAAAACAAAAAAAAAAAACCCATTTGGATACTTGCAGTATTCAGAATAATAGGCAACTTTAGGTAGGAAACAAAGATGTACTATTATGAACATTACTATAATTGTTAAGAAAAAATTCAAAAAGATGAAGAAAAATGCCTTCCTTCCTAACAACTGAATATAAGTTAGGAATAAACAGTCTTTGAGGTCCTAGAGAATTCAGGGATTTGGATATTATACAAGTCTTGTTTTATTGGCCTCCAGGCTGAGCACAGGCTAGGCAATTGAGTAGAATGCAGTCAAGTAGAAGGAGTTAACAGTTGGATTAAGCCCTCTATTTAAACCCCATCATTGCTAAGTCCCTATATATGATGAACATACTGAGATTCAATGTTCAATATGTAGAACAATTCTTGCATTAAGGGATTGTTGGAAAAATTAAAATGGACCAACCTGGTTCTCCTATTACAATACCTACTCAGGAGGCTGAGGCAGGAGGATCACAAGTTTGAGAACAGCAAAGGACACCTCATTGGACTCTCAGCAATTTAACAAGACCCTTTCTCAAAATAAAAAACAAAAGAAAAGGAAAGCAAAGCTTAAAAAAAAGGACTGGAATGTAGCAACTGAATGCAATTCTCAGTACAAAAACAAACAAACAGAAAACAAAAAACACAAAACTTGAACTATTCAATAAACCTTGTATTGCAATTTTTACTTAATGAGTATTTAGTACAAGTTTTTATCATCAAAAGTAAAAATGAGCTGGGCACAGTGGTGCACATCTCTAATCCAGCAACTTGGGAGACTGAGGCAGAAGGATTGTGAGTTAAAAGTCAACCTCAGCAACTTAGCAGGTCCTAAGCAATTAGGAAGACCCTGCCTCTAAATAAAATACAAAAAAAAAAAAAGGCTGGGGGTGTGATTCAGTGATTAAGCACCCCTGGGCTCAATCCCAGATTAAAATAAAAAAAAGAAAGAAAAGAAAAAAAAAAACAGAAAGAACAAGTAAAGATGAAGTTAAAGGTTAAAAAACCTACATTGTTGCAATTCATGTAATTCAGAAGAATTTGGTTATAGGGACAGTCAACTCCATATTGATTTATAGAGTAGACTTTGAAATAAAATGGACCTATTTTCAAATGTAGACAATTACCTACTAAATTGGTAATCTAGGAGAAATAATTTAAATTCTCTAAATATCAATTTTTACATAATGAGAAAAAAATCTCTTTATAGTTTAATTGTTTAATGTATTCTGACTAATGCCTAACATACCATAATTGCAATAAGTGCTAATGTTATTTCTATTAAGACCATTCATAATAATTATAGTGTTTTGCCAAATTTGGACTTAGCTCTGCCTGTGACTTATATATGTCATGGCTTAATTTAGGTGTGAGAATATTAATAGTAAAAATAAAGCATTTACTCTTTCTTTTAATCATAAGTACAATTTGTATTCTTCCCATGTCTAGTACTTTTTGTATTGTAAACAAATGGGATACATGTTGTTTCTCTGTTTGTACATGGCGTAAAGGCATACCATTTGTGTAATCATAAATTTACATAGGTAATGTTGTTTGATTCATTCTTTTTCATTATTTTTTCCCTTCCCCCACGCCCCTCCCACCACTCTTTTCCCTCTATACAGTCCTTCCTTACTCCATTCTTGCCCCCCTCCATAACCCTTACTCTAACCCTAACACTAACCCCTCCCACCCCCCATTATGTGTCATCATCCACTTATTAGCGATATCATTCGTTCTTTGGTTTTTTGAGATTGGCTTATCTCACTAAGCATGATATTCTCCAATTTCATCCATTTGCCTACAAATGCCATAATTTTATCATTCTTTATGACTGAGTAATATTCCATTGTATATATACACCACAGTTTCTTTATCCATTCATCAACTGAAGGACATCTAGGTTGGCTCCTGAATCTGGCTATTGTGAACTGAGCAGCTATGAACATTGATGTGGCTGTATCTCTGTAATATGCTGATTTTAAGTCCTTTGGGTATAGGTCAAGGAGTGGGATAGCTGGGTCAAATGGTGGTTCCATTCCAAGTTTTCTAAGGAGTCTCCACACTGCTTTCCAGAGTGGCTGCACTAATTTGCAGCCCCACCAGCAATGTATGAGTGTACCTTTCTCCCCACATCCTCACCAACACCTGTTGTTGCTTGTATTCTTGATACTCGCCATTCTAATTGGAGTAAGATGGAATCTTAGGGTAGTTTTGATTTGCATTTCTCTTATTACTAGAGATGTTGAACATTTTTCCATATGTTTGTTGATTGCTTGTAGATCTTCTGTGAAGTGTCTATTCATTTCCTTAGCCCATTTGTCGATTGGATTATTTGCATTCTTGGTGTAGAGTTTTTTGAGTTCTTTATAGATTCTAGAGATTAGTGCTCTATCTGAAGTATGATTGGCAAATATATTCTCCCACTCTGTAGGCTGTTTCTTCGCATTGCTGATAGTTTCCTTTGCTGAGAGAAAACTTTTTAGTTTGAATCTATCCCAGTTATTGATTCTTGCTTGTATTTCTTGAGCTATGGGAGTCCTGTGGAGGAAGTCTGGTCCTAAGCTAACAGGTTGAAGCTCTGGACCTACTTTTTCTTCTATAAGATGCAAGGTCTCTGGTCTGATTCCGAGGTCCTTAATCCATTTTGAGTTTAGTTTCATGCATGGTGAGAGATATGGGTTTAGTTTCATTCTATTGCATACGGATTTCCAATTCTCCCAGCACCATTTGTTGAAGAGGCTATCTTTTCTGCATTGCATATTTTTGGCACCTTTGTCTAGTATGAGAAAATTGTATTTATTTGGAATTGTGTCAGTGTCCTCTATTCTGTACCATTGATCCACCTTTCTATTTTGGTACTGATATCATGCCGTTTTTATTACCACTGCTTTGTAGTAGAGTTGAAGATCTGGTATTGTGATACCCCCTGCTTCACTCTTTCTGCCAAGGATTACTTTAGCTATTCTGGGGTTTTATTATTCCAGATGAATTTCATAATTGCTTGCTCTATTTCTGTAAGGTACATCATTGGGATTTTAATTGAAATTGCATTGAATCTGTATAGCACTTTTGGTAGTACGGCCATTTTGACATTATTAATTCTTCCTATCCAAGAACATGGGAGATCTTTCCATCTTCTAAGGTTTTCTTCAATTTCTTTCTTTAGTGTTCTGTTGTTCTCATTGTAGAGGTCTTTCATCTCTTTTGTGAGATTGATTCCCAAGTAATTTATTTTTTTTTCAGTGCTATTGTGAATGGGGTAGTTTTCCTAATTTCTTTCTGAAGATTCATCACTTATGTATAAAAGTGCATTAGATTTATGTGCATTGATCTTATATCCCTCAACTTTACTGAATTCACTTATGAGATCTAAAAGTTTTCTGGTGGAATTTCCTGGTTCCTCTAAGTATATAATCATATGATCAGCAAGTAGGGATAGCTTGAGTTCTTCTTTTCCTATTCGTATCCCTTTAATTTCTTTGGTTTATCTAATTGCTCTGGCTAGAGTTTCAAGGACAATATTGAAAAGAAGTGGTAAAAGAGGGCATCCCTGCCTTGTTTCAGTTTTTAGGGGGGAATGCTTTCAGTTTTTCACCATTTAGAATGATATTAGCCATGGGCTTAGCATAGGTGGCCTTTACAATGTTAAGGAATGTTCCCACTTTCCCTATTTTTTCTAGTGTTTTGAGCATGAAGGGATGCTCTATTTTATCAAATGTTTTTTCTGCATCTTTTGAAATAATCATGTGATTCTTGACTTTAAGTCTATTGATATGGTGAATCACATTTATTGATTTTCTGATGTCGAACCAACCTTGCATCCCTGGGATGAAACCCTCTTGATCATGGTGCACTATCTTTTTAATATGTCTTTGCATGAGATTTGCTAAAATTTTGTTTAGAATTTTTGTGTCGATGTTCATTAAAGATATTGGTCTGAAATTTTCTTTCCTCGACGTGTCTCTGTCTGGTTTAGGTATCAGGGTGATATTGGCTTCATAGAATGAGTTTGGGAGGGTTCCCTCCACTTGTATTTTATGGACTACTTTGAGAAGTATTGGAATGAGCTCTTCTTTAAAGGTTTTGTAGAACTTGGCTGAAAACCCATTTGGTCCTGGACTTTTCTTTGTTGATAGGCTTTTGATGACTTCTTCTATTTCATTACTTGAAATTGGTCTATTTAAATTCTGAATGTCCTCCTCGTTCAGTTTAGGCAATTCATATGTCTCTAGAAACCTGTTGATGTCTTTGAAATTTTCTATTTTTTTAGAGTATAGATTTTCAAAAGAGCTTCTAATTATGTTTGTGTTTCAATCGGTCTGTTGTGATATTTCCTTGTTCATTCCGAATTTTAGTGATTTGGGTTTCCTCTCATCTTCTCTTTGGTAGTGTGGCTAAAGGTTTATAAATTTTGTTTATTTTTTTGAAGAAACAACTATTTATTCTATTTATTTTGTCAATTTTTTGTAGTTTCTTTTGTTTCAATTTTGTTTATTTCAGCTCTGAGTTTAACTATTTCCTGTCTTCTAGTACTTTTGGTGTTGGTCTGTTCTTTTTCTAGGGCTGTGAGCTGTAGTTTTAGGTCATTTATTTGTTGAGTTTTACTTCTTTTATTAAATGCACTCCATGAAATAAATTTTCCTCTAAGTACTGCTTTCATAGTGTCCCAGAGATTTTTATATGATGTTTCTTTGTTCTCAATTACCTCTAAGAATTTTTTAAATTTTCTTCCTAATATCTTCTGTTATCCATTCATCATATAATAGCATAATGTTTAATCTTCCGGTGTTGGATTAGTTTCCATTTTTTACTCTTTCATTTATTTCTAACTTCAATCCATTATGATGTGATAGAATACAAGGTAGTGTCTCTATCTTCTTGTATTTGCTAACATTAGCTTTGTGGCATAATATATGGTCTATTCTAGAGAAGGATCAATGTGCTGCTGAGAAGAAAGTATATTCGCTCTTGGTTTGATGGTATATTCTATAAATGTCTGTTAAGTCTAAATTATTGATTGTGTTATTGAGATCTATGGTTTCTTTGATCAATGTTTGTTTGGAAGATCTGTCCCATGGTGAGAGAGGCATGTTAAAATCACCTAGTATTTTTGTGTTATGGTCTATTTCGTTTCTAAAATTGAGAAGAATTTGTTTGACATACATGGATGAGCCACTGTTTGGAGCATAGATATTTATGAGTGTTATATCTTCCTGATTTATGCTCCCCTTAAGCAGTATGAAATGTCCTTCTTTATCCCTTCTGACTAACTTTGACTTGAAGTCCACATTATCTGAAATGAGGATGGATACTCCAGCTTTTTTGCTGAGTCCATGTTCATGGTATATTTTCCCCCATCCTTTCCCCTTTAGTCTATGGGTATCTCTTTCTATGAGGTGAGTCTCTTGCAGGCAACATATTGTTGGATCTTTCTTTTTAATCCAATCTGCCAGTCTATGTCTTTTGATTGATGAATTCAGTCCATTAACATTCAGGGTTATTATTGAGATATGATTTGTATTCCTGGTCATTTGGTTGTTTTTTTAAATTTTATTAATTTATTTATTTTTTTGACACACCTTGGTTCCTCCTTTATTTGACAGTTCCTTTTGGATAATTCCTCCCTTTGCTCATTTGCCTCTTTGTTTTTTATTTCTTCCTCATGGAATATTTTGCTGAGAATGTTCTGTAATGCTGGCTTTCTCTTTGTAAATTCTTTTAGCTTTTCTTTATCATGGAATGATTTTATTTCATCATCGAATTTGAAGGTAAGTTTTGCTGGGTATAAGTTCTTGGTTGGCATCCATTTTCTTTCAGAGTTTGAAAAATGTTGTTCCAGGCCTTCTAGCTTTTAGGTTCTGGATTGAAAAATCTGCTGATATCTGTATTGGTTTCCCCCTGAATGTAATTTGTTCTTCTCTCTGACAGCCTTTAAAATTCTGTCTTTATTTTGTATGTTAGGTATTTTCATTACACTGTGCCTTGGTGTGGGTCTGTTGTATTTTGTGTATTTGGAGTCCTATAAGCCTCTTCAACTTGATTTTCCATTTCATTCTTCAGATTTGGGAAATTTTCTGATATTATTACATTGAATAGATTGTTCATTCCTTTGGTTTGTTTCTCTAAGCCTTCCTCAATCCCAATAATTCTCAAATTTGGCCTTTTCATGATATCCCATAGTTCTTGGAGATTCTGTTCATGATTTCTTACCATCTTCTCTGTTTGTTCAACTTTATTTTCAAGGTTAAATATTTTTTCTTCAATATCTGAGGTTCTGTCTTCCAGTTGTTCTATCCTATTGGTTATGCTTTCTATGGAGTTCTTAATTTGGTTTATTGTTTCCTTCATTTCAAGAATTTCTGTTTGGTCTTTTTCAATATCTCTTACTCTTTATTGAAATCATCTTTTGCTTCCTGTATTTGCTCTTTTAACTGTCGATTGGCCTGTTTGTGCCTGTGTCTCTGGTTTTACCGTCCTTATGGGAAAACCTCATCCGGCGGGGAAGACTCACCCGGTGGGTAGGTCTTGCTGGTCAGTTCCCCTACTAGAGGTCCCCCTCAATCTACAACTATCACCTGGGCTGGGCTGCCTTCCTCTGCAGCATTCCCAGGGGCCCAGTCCTACCTCCTGGGCCTGGGAGCCTCACTCTTGGCAGACGAGTCTCTTTAGGCTGCCTCTTCTCAGAGAATCTGCTCGCAGTCCTGGAACCTTCGCTCCGCCCCTAAGCGTGTCTCTGTGCGGTTCTTCCACCAAGAAGCTGCCTAGATCCTGGGTCCCTGCTGTACACCTAATCACCTGCCTATGTGACTCCTCCTCTGAGCCGCCACCTGGAGCCCCGTGCAATAGCTCCGAGTCCCAGAGACCTGTCACACACCTCTTGCTCCAGACAGCCACCCGTTTTCTGACGCAGTCACTAGGAGTCCAAGCAACTCACTTCACGTCTCCTCCTCCCGCCAACGGCCCATAGCCCTAGGCAGTCACTCCGAGTCCAAGTGACCCGCACTGTTCCTCCTCCTCCTTGGGGTAGTCCCCCGGGTGTTCAGGAGCAGTCACTCAGAGACCAAGCGACCCACCACGCTCCTCCTTCAGGCAGGCCACTGGTGTTCAGGAATGGTCATTTTGAGTCCAAACAACTCACCACTCACCTCCTCCTCTGAGCAGCCACCTGGAGCTCTGTTGCAGTCACTTCTAGACCAAGCAACCTGCCACGCTCCTCCTCTTCCTCCGGGCAGCCCCCTGGTGTTCAGGAGTGGTCACACTGTGTCCAAGCAGCTCACCACGCAGCTCCTCCTCAGGCAGCCACCCAGAGCCTCAGTGGTTGCTCCGAGTCCAAGCACTGTTCTGAGCAGCCACTTCTACGATGTTTTCAGTTGTCCGTGTTTACCACTCCAACAGGGGGAGGGGCATCTCATTGGGCAACTCTACTTCACAAAGTTCCCTTTGTTCCGGGACTACCATCCCATCCCGGACACCTCCACAATGGGAGAGACTCACCCGGCAGCTTTGAGTTGGTCCCAATTCTCTCACTATCTCCTCTTTTGAATCCTGCGTCCAGGAGCAACATGAAATGCAGCCACCCTCTAGTCCGCCATCTTGAAAACTCCCGAGCACTTACTCTTTCTAGTGACTAAATTCTCATTGTGCAGAATGGATTTGTTAAAATATTCTTCCCTTCCTGATGTTTGAAAAATAACAAGAAGGAGAAATGAACTTTCTCCATAACAGAAAAATCTCACAGATCAGTTAGTTATATCAAGAATTATAGAACAAAGTTTTTATAAAACTATAGCTTACAGTTGGTAAGAAATATAAGACTATAATATTTTTAGTTCAACAGCATTGTGTCATTACTGGTCCCCCAGTCAATTCTACACACAGTAATTTTTAATGCTTCATCATACACATTTTGAAATATAAAATTTGAATTAGTTTTATAATTAACTTTATGAGATATTTAGTTTTCAAACAGTATGTTCTGAGGTAATTTGTTACAGTTCTTTCTCACAGTATCTGAATTGTTAACTCTTTGCACCCTTGTGTACAACATATGCCCTATGTCTTTAGTGTAAATCTAGGCATACCCCAACCTAGATTCTAACATTACTATTTCATGATACTTGCTTGTGAATATAAATCCAAGTATCTGGTCTTCAACTGATTCATTCATTTCATTTTTGGCATTTAACCATGAATTGTAAAAAGCATTTCATATTCCTTTAAATATTGCAGTATGTCTATCACTAACTACAGTTCAATATTTCTTTTTTTTTTTTTTCTTTTTTGAAGTGCGCACTGGGGATTGAACCCAGGGACTCACATGTACCTTGCTACCACTGAGCTCTGTCCCTGGTTTTAATAGTTGCACTGTATTGACATTGTCAGACAGTCATTACCTAAAGTGCACTTCCTTTTAACCCTTATTTATCTTGGTCCTATGAGTAATTATCTGCTGAATGCTCAGGAGTGGTCTTTATTTTTTGGGGGGGTGAGGGGTGCTGGGGATCGAACCCAGGGCCTTGGGCTTACAAGGCAAGCACTCTACCAACTGAGCTATCTCCCTAACCCCAGGAGTGGTCTTTATGCCGGTCTTTATGCCGATGTCTGCAGCCTTTTTGCTTGTCTAAAGCTCCTTCTCTAGTAGATTCCTTGGGGTGAGAAAGTGAGAGCAATTTTCCCTGAATGTTTGCATGCTGATGTTTGTCTGTGTTTTTTATACCTGAAGGTCAGTTTTGTTGAATATAAAATCTTTGGCTTGCATTTTCTTTCTTTGAATGACTTAAATGTGTTACTCCATTTGGTCTAAGTGTTGACAAATCTGATTGCAATCTAACTGTGTCTAACTGTGTTTGTCTAGTAAAACCACATGGTCTGTTTGCTTAGATGCCTATAAAGAATTTTCTTTCTTTCTTCCTTCCTTTCTTTTTTTTTTCTTTTCTTTTTTTTTTTTTTGAGTCACAGATTTGTTTAGAAAAAAAGGATTACTTATTGGAAGGAAAAGAGAAAGTGCAGTCTATCTGAAGAGTATGAAGCCCTTTTACTTTGAAATCTAACAATTTTACAAAAATGTATTGGTGTTGATTGTTCTGGGTAAATATTATTATATACATGGGGTCTTCATCAGTTCGCAATTGAAATTATTACTTCTTTTTGTTTCAGGAAAGTTTTCCTGAATTATGTTTTTAGTATTTACTCTGTTCACTGGATTTCTTTGGGGCGGGGGCACATATAATCCATATGTTGGATTTTCTTTGCCCTCCAATTGTTACTTTCTCTTGAATTATTTCTCTTAATTTCTTTTATTTTTTTATTTTTTTGTTTATTTATTTATTTTTAACGTTTACATAGGGTAATGATGTTTATTTTTTTCCCTTCCCCCCCACCCCTCCCACCCCTCTTTTCCCTCTATACAGTCCTTCTTTCCTTCATTCTTACCGCTCTCCTTAGCCTAACTCTAAACCTAACCCTAAACCTAATGCTAACCCCTCCCAACCCCCATTATATGTCCTCATCCGCTTATCAGCGAGATCATTCATCCTTTAGTTTTTTGAGATTGGCTTATCTCACTTAGCATGATATTCTCCAATTTCGTCCATTTGCCTACAAATGCCATAATTTTATCATTCTTCATTGCGGAGTAATATTCCATTGTATAAATATGCCACATAGAGCGCTAATTTCCAGAATCTATAAAGAACTCAAAAAACTCTGCATGAAGAATACAAATAATCCAATCAACAAATGGGCTAAGGAAATGAACAGACACTTCACAGAAGAAGATGTACAAGCAATCAACAGATATATGAAAAAATGTTCAACATCCCTAGTAATAAGGGAAATGCAAATCAAAACTACCCTAAGATTTCATCTCACCCCAATTAGAATGGCGATTATCAAGAACACAAGCAACAATAGGTGTTGGCGAGGATGTGGTGAAAAAGGAACCCTCATACATTGCTGGTGGGGTTGCAAATTAGTGCAGCCACTCTGGAAAGCAGTGTGGAGATTCCTCAGAAAGCTTGGAATGGAAACACCATTTGACCCAGCTATCCCACTCCTTGGCCTATACCCAAAGGACTTAAAATCAGCATACTACAGAGATACAGCCACATCAATGTTCATTGCTGCTCAATTCACCATAGCCAGATTGTGGAACCAACCTAGATGCCCTTCAGTTGATGAATGGATAAAGAAACTGTGGCATATTTATTCAATATTTCTTTAGAATTTTTCTCTTGCTATAAAAATTACACAAAGAAATGCACAAATATTCAAATCTGAAGTACATATTCACCAAGGTTTAGCAAATTAATTCATTTGTGAACTCTAAACTTTGACCAAAATATACATAATTATCCAAGTCCAAAAACTTCTCTTTTGCTCCTTGTCAGTTATTATTTAAACTAGCAATGATGGGTTCCATGTATTTGTTCTTGGATTATGTCTTCACTACAGACAGAACTATTAGGTCAAAACTCATGAATGCCAAATCCAAATTCATTCACACCTGATTATTTTAAAAAATAGGTCCAAGAAGCCAAAATTTTAACCACTCACATCCCACCTGCTTTGGTCACCTAGCATCTGATGTTCAAAGAAAAGAGTGTGTGGTTAAGAGATCCCCAAGGTACTGCTCCCATTTGGATCTCTCTAACCCCTGCCATTCTACTAGTTGCTTCACCTGGGCAAATAATTCTCAGAGACACCTTCTCTGACTCTTTCTTCTACATGACTTCCCTTGACCTTCTTCCCTTTTGGATGATGGCTGCTTGTCATAGTACTGTGGAAAGTTTTAGGTTGTGATGGATGTCCTTTCTTTACTTTCTTTCTTTTCTTCTTTTTTTTTTTGTACTAGGGATTGAACCCAAGGGTGTTCTTAATTTCTAAGGCACATCTCCAGTCCTTCTATTTTTTATATGGAGACAGGGTCTCACTAAGTTGCTTACAGCCTCACTAAGTTGCTGAGGCAGGCTTCAAAAATATGATCCTCCTGCCTCAAAATCTGGAGCTACTAGGATTATAGACATACATCACCACAACCACTGGAAAATACTTTCTTATGCAGCCCTGTCCCATGGCTGTATCTTCATGCTTGACAAGCATTCAAATCCATCCCACTTTTTACATTAGCCAATTTTAACTCCATCACTCCAGAAGGAATCACTATTTTGATATTTTCTCAATGATTATTTAACTGCCAGAATTTTATACAAAAGACACCAGAGTTTATATTTTTTATTGAAGATATGCTTTAGTTATCATGCTTTGTTATTAATTTCTGTTTCAATTGTCTGTAATGCATTAAGGACTTTACTAAATATTATTCAATGTATTATTCAATGTAATTTAGCATAGTATATTTATTATCCTATTGGTAGATTTCAAACTATGGTTTTATCTATTGTGAATAAAATGTCACTAAATGTTATCTTTGTTACCTTTATTTTCATTTTTCTTTGGTAAAACATCAGAGTGGAATTGAAGGAACTCAGATTTGATGTCAACATTTAACTTCACAAACAAAAATTAAAAAATGCCCTCTTGTTTTCCAAAATTTTGGTACCATTTTATATTCTCAGAAATACCACAGGAGATTTCCAGTTGCAGTTGCTCCACAATCTTGCCAACATGAGGTTGTTAGTCTTTTGTATTTTGGTCAGTTTATTAGATGTGTAACAATATGTCACTAAGATATTAATTTGAATTTCCCTGATGACTAATTTCTTTCTTATTCTTACTGGTACTTTGTGTATCTTCATTTGTGAACGGTCTTCAAATCTTTTACCCTTCTAAAAAATGGGTTATATGTCTTTTTTATTATTGAGTTTACAAAATTTTTTTACATATATTGTTTAGCAGAACTTTGCCAAATACTTGTTTTGGAAAATACTGCCTGTAGTTAAATCAAATAAATATGACTGTGGCTCTATAATTCAACTTAAAAATTCAATTTGAATATGACTTTTCTGGATAATTTTGTTGTTTTGCCATACAAAACCTCACTTATTTTAAAATTGTTTTTAGTTGTAGATGGACAACATGCTTTTATTTTATTTATTTATTTTTATGCAGTGCTCAGGATTGAACCCAGTGCCTCACACATGCTAGGCAAGTGCTCTACCACTGATCTACAGCCCCAGCCCCAAAACCTCACTTAGTTTAGAAAAACTAAAGCAATCACATTGAAAAACAGCTATAGTCTTAGGTCTGCCTTAACATATCACAAGTGTTTTATGCAAGCTTCTACCTCTGCTGTAAAAATCTAATCTTAACATTCACATTTTGAAGAAATCAAATTTAACATACTTCCCATTTCAAACAAAAGTAAACCCAAGCCTTAACATAGAAGCTTTAGATAGAATATATACAACAAATAGTGCTAACATGAACAGTGCTGACTTTTAAAGATGGCTGGAAGCAGAGCCATCTGCTGACTTGCTCTTGTTTTCTTTCTTTAGAATTATAGATACACCTTCATACCCACTAAAAAAAAAAAAAAACAAATTTTGTACTTAGTATTATATGGAAATTTATTTTTCAATTTTTAATCTTTTCACCTGCTACTGTCAACATTGGTATAAATATCAATAACATGATATAAAAATATTCAAAAGGCATGGAATTTTAAAGGAATCTTTTGACTATTGAGTAGTAACCTCTTTTACATTTCACTGTTAACAAACAAAAAGCAAAACAGAAATCCTCTAAATTAAAAAGGCACATATTAACTGCTGTTCTTCTTTACTGAAAGCACTGTAGTTGAACATAAATATAATAGAAGCCTAAAAGTGAAAAGATAGTTCAAATATTAAGGAGTTTAGGAGTTATGAAGTTTTCTTTCAGAATATAGGTGGTAAAATAGGAAGATGGGATGAGTGCTGGGAGGAAGACAAGAGTTCAGAAAGACTTCACAGAGGAGTTATCAAAGATTTGAGTCTTTCCCAGAATTATGTTTTAGACAAAACTGAAAATGGGCTGCATAAATATATCAAGCGATATCCAAAAAAATCACAAAACTGCTTTTTACAAAACAATCAGACCTAGAACAATGGTTCCAAAGAAGTAAGTAGTCTTTGGGTCAGGCATAAACATTTGAACAGGAGTGGAAGTTTTGGTAGCATTTTTATGTGGTTTTTCTCAGAGAATAATCTTTGCCCATTTCTTCATTTTACTGGTTGTAATTAATTACAATTTAAATATCTGCTAAAAGGGCACTGAAAGCAGAAAAATATCAATGGTTTATGTTACAAACACCTACATTACCTGATTTTTTCCTCTTTAAACTTATAAATCAACATGAAACCATCTCTTAATAAATATCTCTATCCCTGATATATTAGCAGTGTCCAACTAACAAAATATACTATGGTTACTTGTGTCTTCATGAACTTATAGACTATGAATGTGCTGCTTAGCACTTAGTTTTAAGTTTCTATTATGTTCTCTACTTATACTATGTCTGTATGCCAACTTTTGTGCCAAGCTCCTAGTATGTGCCTTGATCACACTGTGCAGCATGGTGGGATCCATGTCTTATTTCTGATACTTTGATCCCAGAATTGTGCCTAAAAGAATATTTACAAGATGATTATGTAAGCAACAAAAAAATCTATCTACAAAGTAAGTGGAGAACTCTATTTATTTGTACCACTCACAAATCCACTTTGGACTGCAACTATAGAGTTCCTAGTATATTTTAGCTGGAGTTGGGGATGAGTCAAAAAAGGGTTTTCTCTTTGCTGGCTGGTGATTTCCACAATCTAAGTACCCTAGTGAAGAACAGGGTGAATAAAGTAACTACCACTTGCTGGAAGCAGAGCCATCTGCTGACTTGTTCTTGTTTTTGTCTTTAGAATTATAAATACACCTTCATACCCACACTATACTTTTTGAAATTCTTTTCTGTTAGTGCTTCTAAATAAAATAAGTGAAAAGGAAAGAATGATAGAAAAATAAATATTTGATTTCATGTGATTCATTTCATAAGATCAAGAATTTTTTTCAAATGATCAAAATTTCTGAAAAGTGAGAAAAGATAAAAACTAGAATAAATAACCTAAGTTAGTTTTTTCTTTTGCCCAGGACAGTAGACTCTAACTCCAGTTCATCCCTCTCTAACAATTGGGCTGTGTGCACATATGCAGAAATATGTCCTATGATGTCCCACATTTTCAAAAAAATATTTTTTGGATGTTCATAGACCTTAATTTTATTCATTTATTTATATGTGCTACTGATAATTGAACCCAGTGCCTCAAAAATGCTAGGCTAAGTGCTCTACCACTGAGTCACAAACCCAACCCCAAGTGGTTTTTGATTTTCAAATCCCCACAGGAGCTCAAATTGTCACTTTTTCTTTATAAAACACAAAACCTTAAATATGTATACTTAACAAATATTTGCTGAACTGAAATTCAAAATGAACTATAGCATATCAAAAAAAAAAACATTGAAGGACTTACCCACTGAACATTAATTGTAGGAAGTTATAATATTTAATCCATTATATTAAATGTCTTTTTATCAGTCTCAAAATTTGTCCTCCTGTCTATATTATCAAGATATTAATAAACTTTCAAACATTTAATAATGAGTATCTTAATTTCTATTTTACTCAGTCTTTAGAACTGTTAGTAAAAATAGAATATTAATAATTAAATGTTCATACTTCTTACAGTATAAAACATTTTATACTGTAAAATGTAGTAGCTGCCACTGCTACTACCACCAGTGCCACCACCACCAGTGCCACCATAGCCCTGTGGCTGGGACCTAAAGGTCTATTGTCAAGGTGACTGCAGGTTTGTTTGTATGTGTCTTACTCCACCTTGGGACACCAGTCAGGATCTTATGATCCAAAATCAGAGTGTCTCCACATTTGCCACTATCTCTGCCCTCTTAGGATAGCCACCACCATCTGGAGATACAAGTTAGGACCTGAAGGTTCATTATCAATGTGCCTACAGGTTTGGTTGCACCTGAGGACTTCCTGCTTGGTGTGATAGTAGCTGCCATCTTGTTGATTCTTCATGTGGTCATTCCTTTGTGTGAGCACATTGCTCCTAGTCTCTCTAGTTACTAACTGGAACAACATGGGGATATTGGGACTACAGCATGGAGGAGCTTGGGGAGTCTGAAGCCCACATCTGTGAGTTTTCAGCTGGGTCTCCAGGGTCTGGCCCTAGCAATCCTGTAGAGGGTCAGACACTGGAAGTTCTTTACCCTGGGGGGAGTGCAGGTAGGAGAGACTGGAGAGAGCCAGGTTCTCCCCAGCTCCATGAGTCCTGAGGTGGGCAAGGATAAATGGGGTTGGCCTCAATGAATCAGGAGGTTGGGATAGAGAGTGAGGGCATCTTGTTATCAGCTTGCCCAGCCAGCTGGTTTGGCACCCCCCAGATCAGAGGTACCATCAAATTCTTGACAACCCCACTCATTGACTGAGAAAGAAAGCTGAGAAACTTTTGAATGCCAATGGAAAAAATAATCAATTTTCCATCAAGATTTTTCTCTCTCACACATTTCTAATTTTTGAAACCAAGTACTCTTCATGCATCAGTGTATTGAGGACAGGGAGGTTTGAATAGTATATTACAGTTTTGTGTATTTTTATATTTTTACTTTTTTCTTTTTCTTTTATTTTGGACATATTTTTCCTCTCACATGTCTGTCACCCTGTATTCTTTCTCTCTATTCTCTTGCTATTACCCAACTTCTATTAATTCCTCTTTCATTCTTTCTATAATTTCTTACTTGTTTCTTCTCTTCTACTTCTTCCTGAAGATCACATTCTACACCACTTATGTTCTCTCTTTGTCCACCATTTGAAATTGTGAATCCTTTTAGCAAACATACTGTTCATATTGCAAACAATAATTGAACTCATTATTTGTCTATTATAACAAAGCTGTAGAAGTGTTAATGAGAGCTGTTTGATTTAAGGATGTATATTGTTTGAATTGGGTGCTATTAATATTGGTTTCCCCATTAAAGGCAACATACTGGGGCTGGGGAGATAGCTCAGTTGGTAGAGTGCCTGCCTCGCAAGAACAAGGCCCTGGGTTCAATCCCCAGCAATTAAATGAATAAATAAATAAATAAATAAATAAATAAAAAGGCAACATAACTGGAAACCTTCAGAGACACTGTAAGTCTACAAAGTGCTCCTTCAGCTCCTACTGCTAGATGGGAAGACACAAAAACAACATGAACAAAACAAGGGGACAAAGTGCATCGAACAAACCAAGATGCTCCAATAATAGATTTTATTGACAAAACCATAGAAAAAATGCCAGGGAAGGAATTTAGAATATACACAGTTAAACTGATTCATAACATAAAGAATGATGGAAGCAGTGAAATCAGTAATAATTCAAGAAGGTGAAATATTTTGATAAAAAAACTAGAGATTCTGAAAAGAAATCAATTGGAATTCCTTGAAATGAAGGAATCAACAAACCAAATTAGAAATTCACTGGAAAGTATCACCAACACACTAGACCACTAGGAAGACAGGTTATGAAAACAAAATGTATAGACTTGACAATAAAGTGGGAAATGCAGTAAGAAACCATGAATGGAACTTCCAAGAATTATGAGATAACATGAAAAGACCAAATTTAAAATTTATCAGGATAGATAAAGTCATGGAGATACAAGTTAAAGAAATGCACAATCTTCTCAGAAAATCCCTCAAACTTAAAGAATGAAATGAAAAATAAAGAGACTTATAGGACCCAAATGTACAAAATTACAACAGACCCACACCAAGTCACAATATCATGAGAATGACTAACATACTGAATAAAGATAGAATTTTAAAGGCTGTGACAGAAAATAAATCAAATTATGTATAGGGGAAAACAAATTTAGATTTCAGTTGAATTTCTCAACCCAGACCCTGAAAGTCAGGAGGTTCTGGAATAATATATATCAAGCTCTGAAAGAAAATGGATGTCAACAAAGAATGTTATATCTGGCAAAATTAAACTTTGGATTTGAAAATGAAATAAAAACTTCCATGATAAACAAAAGTCAAAACAATCAACAACTACAAAATCTGCACTACAGAATGTTCTGAACAAAATATTCTATGAGGATAAAATTTTTAAAAAGTGAAAACCAGAAAGGGAGGACTAAACTAAAGGATTAGTTAATCAAAGGAGAGACTAAGTCAAATTAAAAACCAGAAATAAACCAAAATGACTAGGAACACAAATCTTTTCTCAATAATAACTTTGAATGTTAGTGGCCTAAACTCATTAATCAAAAGACATAGACTGTCAGATTGGGTTATAAAACAAGATCCAACAACATGCTGTCTCCAAGAGACTCACCTCATAAGCAAAGACATCCAAAACCTGAAGGTGAAAGGTTGGGAAAAAACATATAACTCATATGTGTTGTATAAACAAGCATGTGTTTCAATCTTCATATCAGATAAAGTGGACTTTAAGCTAACATTAATCAGAAGGGACTAGGGATATTTCACAAAGCTTAAGAAAATCAGATATCAGCAAGTCATACAGTAATAAATATTAATGCCCCAAATAATGAAGCATCTATATACATCAAACAAACCCTTCTCAATTTCAAGAAGCAAATAGACCACAATACAATAATAATGGGTGACTTCAACATACCTGTCTCACTACTGGACAGATCTTCCAAACAAGAATTAAACAGAGAACTATAGAACTGTAATGAAATGATACAATCAGTAATTTAGATTTAATGGACACATAGAATATTTCATCCATCAATGAGTAAATATACTCTCTTCTAAGCAGCACATAGATCCTCCTTTAAATAGGTCTTATCTTGTGCCACAAAGCAACTCTTAGCAAATACAAAAAAAATATAGAGAAAATGCCCTGCAATCTATCAGGTCTTAATGGAATAAATTTAGAAATCGATTATAAAACAAGAAAAAATAAAAGTTTCTCTAACACCTGGGGACTAAATAATATGCTAATGAATAATGAATGGATAGCAGAAGAAATCAGGGATGAAAATTTAAAAAGTAGAGGTAAATGAGAATATCAAACAATGTATTAAAATCTTTGGGACAGTATGAAGGCAGTGCTAAAAGGATCATTGAATTGAGCTCACTATTTAAAATAATAGAGTTAACAAATATATGACCACACATTACATCTCAAAGTTATAGAAAAAGAGGAACAAATCAACATGAAAAACAGTAGAAGACAGGAAATAAAATCAGAGCTAAAAATCAATAAAATTGAAACATAGAAACAATTCAAAACATTGGCAAAACAAAAGGTTATTTTTTTGAAAAAATAAATAAAATTGATAAACCCCTAGCCACACTAATGAAGAGAATGAGAAAGAAAACTCAAATTAAAATTTTTGCTGAAAATGGAAATATCAGGATGATGGAAATATCAGAATGAACACAACTGAAATACAGAAGACAATTAGAAACTATTTTAAAATTTACACTCCAATAAAATAGAAAGTCTTGAAGACATTGACAAATTTCTAGAGACATATGACCTACCCAAACTGAATCAGAAGGACATATACAATTCATTTATTTATTTTAAAATTTTATTTATCTTTATTTTTACAGTCTGCATTTTGATTCATTGTGCACAAATGCAGAACAACTTTTCATTTCTATGTCTGTACATGATGTAGATTCACACCATTTATGTAATCATGCATGTACACATGGTAATGACATTTGTCTCATTTGTCTCATTTCACTATCTTTTCTTCCTCCACCCCCTTGCCTCACCTCATTTCTCTCTACGCAAACCAAAGTTTCTCCAATTTTCTCTTAACACCCCTGGCATCCCCTATTATGTATCATCCATTTATCAGAGAAAATATTTGGCCTTTTTTTTTTGAAATTGGTTTATTTTCACTTAGCATGATATTCTCCAACTCCATGCATTTAAATGTGAATGCTATAATTTTATTAATCTTCATGGTT
>NW_025920343.1:82040-175756 GCF_902686445.1 Sciurus carolinensis
ATCAAATATCAAATATCAATATCAAATAGTGAGATGTCAGAGGTAGGCACCTCTCACCTCATTTTTTTTTCATGGTCACTAACCTGAGGTTATCTGTCTCCTTCAGAACAAGCCCACAATTATCTACAAGAGCGTTTTTGAGACCACCAAAAATATATGAACAGGTGTCATCACAATTTAGCAAGCATTCATTAATTTCTATGCCCAGATAATTCTACAAACAGCAGTGAGCAAAGCTTGGTTTTCAGGAGCTTGTACTGATGTTCCAATCCCAAACACCTGAACCCCACTGTAATTCACATGTTCTCCTATTTCTCCCTTTCCAGACATAATTACTAGCAGTTAATTGATAAACTATGATTAAATATTATGTCCACTTTTAATCTAGGATTCATTTTTGGTTTATAAGACAGTGACTTCCTAATATACATGTAGCTCACAGCACATAGTTTAAATTTTGCATTCTCTAATAACATCACATACACTTGTCTTGTCTCATTAGATTGAAAGCTCCATGAAGGCAGGGACTCTGATTTTTCTCACTAATGTTTTGGGCATATTAGACTCTAGTTTCAGATGAGATAAGAACCTGTTTCCCATGTCCTATACTTTCTTATCTTTCAAAAACATCTGTATTTAAATTCCACATTTAAAGAGATGGGAAAATAAAGTCTATCAAAGCAGTTGAAATGTAGTTAATCTGTTTTTGTACAATATTAATTCTCTGTACATAGAGTTGATGTCAGAGGAGAGGTTTTAATGGAAAAAAGAAAATAAAACTTGCATTCAAAATAAGATAAACCTACTTAAAGATTTATCCACAGGGCTGGGGATACAGCTCAGTTGGTAGAGTGCTTGCCTTGCAAGCATAAGGCCCTGGGTTTGATCCTCAGCACCGCAAAAAAAAAAAAAAAAAAAAAAAAAAGATTTATCCACAAATATTCTATGTCAGTATTCTATTGTCAATATTCATAAAGTTGTGGTATTTGTGTACCATATCTTTTTTTTTTTTAATAATAGAATTAGTAGAGCATTTTACCACTAAACTCGCTTTCCAGGAAGGGTCCATAAAACAGTAAACATAGCTATTAATTGTGCTTGAAGGTCAAAGAAAGCACTTTTACTACTGCAGTAAAACTTTCACAGGGAAAGTAAATCACCCCATATGTGCTTGCTCAACTCCAGCAACACAAGTGCAATGTGTACTTTCTGCCTTGTCAAGGGAATGATGTCAGATTTGTTATGTGATTAATGACTTACAGTGTGGTTTGGTTATATTTGAGCTGCCATGTTTTATTTATTTTTTAACATATATTTTTAGTTGTCAATGGACCTTTTTTTTCTTTTTTTTATTATAAACAAATGGGATACATGTTGTTTCTCTGTTTGTAAATGGCATAAAGGCATACCATTTGTGTAATAAATTTACATAGGGTAATGTTTGATTCATTCTGTTACTTTTTCCCTTCCCCCCACCCCTCCCACCCCTCTTTTTCCTCTATACAGTCCTTCCTTCCTCCATTCTTGCCCCCCTCCCTAACCCTAACTCTAACCCTAACACTAACCCCTCCCACTCCCCATTATGTGTCATCATCCACTTATTAGCGATATCATTCATCCTTTGTTTTTTTGAGATTGGATTATCTCACTTAGCATGATATTCTCCAGTTTCATCCATTTGCCTGCAAATGCCATAATTTTATCATTCTTCATGGCTAATATTCCATTGTAAACATATACCACAGTTTCTTTATCCATTCATCAATTGAAGGACATCTAGGTTGGTTCCACAATCTGGCTATGGTGAATTGAGCAGTAATGAACATTGATGTGGTTGTATCTCTGTAATATGCTGATTTGGGTATAGGCCAAGGAGTGGGATAGCTGGGTCAAATGGTGGTTCCATTCCAAGTTTTCTAAGGAGTCTCCACACTGCTTTCCAGAGTGGCTGCACTAATTTGCAGCCCCACCAGCAATGTATGAGTGTACCTTTCTCCCCACATCCTCGCCAACACCTATTGTTGCTTGTATTCTTGATAATCGCCATTCTAATTGGGGTGAGATGAAATCTTAGGGTAGTTTTGATTTGCATTTCTCTTATTATTAGAGATGTGGAACATTTTTTCAATATATGTTGATTGCTTGTAGATCTTCTTGTGTGAAGTGTCTGTTCATTTCCTTAGCCCATTTGTCAATTGGATTATTTGCATTCTTGGTGTAGAGTTTTTTGAGTTCTTTATAGATTCTGGAGATTAGTGCTCTATCTGAAGTATGATTGGCAAAATTTTCTCCCACTCTGTAGGCTCTTTCTTCACATTGCTCATAGTTTCCTTTGCTGAGAAAAAGCTTTTTAGTTTGAATCTATCCCAGTTATTGATTCTTGCTTTTATTTCTTGTGCTATGGGAGTCCTGTTGAGGAAATCTGGTCCTAAGCCGACATGTTGAAGCTCTGGACCTACTTTTTCTTCTATAAGATGCAAGGTCTCTGGTCTGATTCTGAGGTACTTAATCCATTTTGAGTTAGGTTCATGCATGGTGAGAGATATGGGTTTAGTTTCATTCTGTTGCATATGGATTTCCAATTCTCCCAGCACCATTTCTTGAAGAGGCAATCTTTTCTCCATTGCAAACTTTTGGCCCCTTTGTCTAGTATGAGAAAGTTGTATTTATTTGGGTTTGTGTCCATGTCCTCTATTCTGTACCATTGATCCACCTTTCTATTTTGGTACCAATACCATGCCGTTTTTGTTACTATTGCTTTGTAGTAGAGTTGAAGATCTGGTATTGCGATAACCCCTGCTTTACTCTTTCTGCCAAGGATTGCTTTAGCTATTCTGGGTTTTTTATTCTTCCAGATGAATTTCATGATTGCTTATTCTATTTCTGTAAGGTACGTCATTGGGATTTTAATTGGAATTGCATTGAATCTGTATAGCACTTTTGGTAGTATGGCCATTTTGACAATATTAATTTTTCCTATCCAAGAACATGGGAGATCTTTCCATCTTCTAAGGTTTTCTTGAATTTCTTTCTTTAGTGTTCTGTAGTTTGCATTTTAGAGGTCTTTCACCTCTTTGTGAGATTGATTCCCAAATATTTTACTTTTTTTGATGCTATTGTGAATGGGGTAGTTTTCCTAATTTCTCTTTCTGAAGATTCATCACTTATGTATAAAAATGCCTTCGATTTATGTGCATTGATCTTATATCCCAATACTTTATTGAATTCACTTATGAGATCTAAAAGTTTTCTGGTGGAATTTCCTGGTTAATCTAAGTATATAATCATATCATCGGCAAATAGGGATAGTTTGAGTTCTACTTTTCCTATTCGTATCCCTTTAATTTCTTTGATCTGTCTAATTGCTCTGGCTAGATATTTGAAGACAATGTTGAATAGAAGTTGTGAAAGAGGGCATCCCTGCCTTGTTCCAGGTTTAGGGGGAATGCTTTCAGTTTTTCACCATTTAGAATGATATTAGCCATGGGCTTAGCACAGATGGCCTTTACAATGTTAAGGAATGTTCCCACTATCCCTATTTTTTCTAGTGTTTTGAGCATGAAGGTGTGCTGTATTTTATCAAATGCTTTTCTGCATCTATTGAAATAATCATGTGATTCTTGACTTTAAGCCTATTGATATGGTGAATTACATTTTTTGATTTCCTGATGTTGAACCAACCTTTCATCCCTGGGATGAAACCCAATTGATCATGTTGCACTATCTTTTTAATATGTTTTTGTATGCGATTTGCTAACATTTTGTTAGAATTTTTGCATCGATATTCATTAAGGATGTTGGTATGAAATTTTCTTTTCTCGATGTGTCTCTGTCTGGTTTAGGTATCAGGGTAATATTGGCTTCATAGATGGAGTTTGGGAGGGTTCCCTCCTCTTCTAATTTATGGAATACTTTGAAAAGTATTGGAATGAGCTCTTCTTTAAAGGCATTGTAGAACTTGGCATAGATATTTATGATTGTTATACCTTGCTGATTTATGCTTCCCTTAAGCAGTATGAAATGTCCTTCTTTATCCCTTCTGACTAACTTTGGTTTGAAGTCCACATTATCTGAAATGAGGATGGTACTCCAGCTTTTTGCTGAGTCCATGTGTATGGTATGTTTTTCCCCATCCTTTTACCTTTAGTCTATGGGTATCTCTTTCTATGAGGTGAGTCTCTTGCAGGCAACATATTGTTGGATCTTTCTTTTTAATTCAATCTGCCAGTCTATGTCTTTTGATTGATGAATTCAGGCCATTAACATTCAGGGTTATTATTGAGATATGATTTGTATTCTCGGTCATTTGGTTCATTTTTTAAATTTATTTATTTATTTATTTATTTTTTTTACACACCTTGGTTCCTCCTTTATTTGACAGTTCTTTTAGGTTAATTCCTCCCTTTGCTGATTTGCTTCTTTGTTTTTTATCTCTTCCTCATGGAATATTTTGCTGTGAATGTTCTGTAATGCTGGCTTTCTTTTTGGAAATTCTTTTAGCTTTTGTTTTTCATGGAATGATTTTATTTCATCGTCAAATTTGAAGGTAAGAGTTGCTGGGTATAAGATTCTTGGTTGGATTCCATTTTGTTTCAGAGCTTGAAAAATGTTGTTCCAGACCCTCCTAGCTTTTAGTGTCTGGATTGAAAAATCTGGTGATATCCATATTGGTTTCCTCCTGAATGTAATTTGGTTCTTTTCTCTCACAGCCTTTAAAATTCTGTCTTTATTTTGTATGCTAGGTATTTTCATTATAATGTGCCTTGGTGTAGGTCTGTTGCAATTTTGTGTATTTGGAGTTCTATAAGCCTCTTGAACTTGATTTTCCATTTCATTCTTCAGATTTGGGAAATTTTCTGATATTATTTCATTGAATAGATTATTCATTCCTTTGGTTTGTTTCTCTAAGTCTTCCTTACTCCCATAATTCTCAAATTTGGCCTTTTCATGATATCCCATAGTTCTTGCAGATTCTGTTCATGATTTCTTACCATCTTCTCTGTTTGTTCAACTTTGTTTTCAAGGTTAAATATTTTGTCTTGAATATCTGAGATTCTGTCTTCCAGGTGTTCTATCCTATTGGTTATGCTTTCTATGGAGTTCTTAATTTGGTTTATTGTTTCCTTCTTTGCAAGGATTTCTGTTTGGTTTATTTTCAATATCTCTAACTCGTTACTGAAATGGTCTGTTGCTTCCTGTATTTGCTCTTTTAACTGTGGATTGGTGTGATCATTCAATGCCTGCATTTGCTCTTTCATCTCATCATTCAATGCCTGCCTTTGTTCTTTCATCTCATCATTTGCTTCTCTGATCATTTTAATTATGTACATTCTGAATTCCCTTTCTGTCATTTCTTCTGCCA
Source organism: Sciurus carolinensis (assembly GCF_902686445.1). Taxonomy (NCBI): domain Eukaryota; kingdom Metazoa; phylum Chordata; class Mammalia; order Rodentia; family Sciuridae; genus Sciurus; species Sciurus carolinensis. The sequence goes on from NW_025920343.1 coordinate 87,403, forward strand.
TGCTTTCACTGGATTTTATTGATGTAACATCTAAATTTGTTTGGTACATTTTCTTCCCTGTTTTCTCATATTGTTCAGGAATCAGTGGGTCATTAATATATTGCAGATTTCCTCTATTGACTTATAACGTCCCTGAAGATTTCTAGTATATCCCCTCTTATCCTTCAGTAGCCTACAGTCTTGGAGGAAGTTGATAATGCGGTGCTCCACAAGGAAACTGCCTCTCTAGGGGTGGTGACCCTCAGGTGGGGTATATTCCCTGATAGTGGGCAGAGGTGCCTCCACTTGTTGACCAATGGTCATCCAAAGGGGAACTAGGCTGCAGGCTGAGGCAAGGCCTGTTTGAGCCTGTGTCTCTGGTTTTACCATCCTTGTGGGAAAACCTCAACCGGCAGGGAAGACTCACCCATTTGGTGAGGTCTCGCTGGTCAGTTCCCCTCTTAGGGGTTCCCCTCAATCTACAACTACTGCCTGGTCTGGGCTGTCTTCCTCTGCAATGTTCCCAGGGGCCCGGACCTACCTCTGGGCCTGGGAGCCTCACCCTTCTCAGACGAGTCTCCTTAGGCTGCCTCTCCTCAGAGAATCTGCCCGCAGTCTTGGAAACTTTGCTCAGCCCCTAGGCGTGTCTCTGTGCAGCTCTTCCACCAAGAAGCCGGTCCTGGGACCCTGCTCTGCCCCTAATCGCCTGGCTATGTGGCCCCTCCTCTGAGCCACCACCTGCAGCCCTGTACAATAGCTCTGAGACCCAGAGACCCGCCACACACCTCTTCCTCCAGACAGCCACCCGGTGTTCCTTAGCTCAATTTTTGATGGGGTTATCTATTTTTTTCTTTTTTGACATTAAGTTTGTTGGACTAGGAGTCCAAACAACTCACTTCGCGTCTCCTACTCCCGCCAACCGCCCGTAGCCCTAGGCAGTCACTCTGAGTCCAAGTGACCCACCCTGTTCCTCTTCCTCCTTGGGTAACCCCCCAGGGTGTTCAGGTGCAGTCACTCAGAGACCAAGCGACCCACCGTGCTCCTCCTCCAGGCAGGCCACCGGTGTTCAGGAGTGGTCACTTTGAGTCCAAATAACTCATCACTCGACTCCTCCTCTGGCAACCGCCTGTGGCTCTGATGCCGTCACTCCTAGACCAAGCGACCTGCCGGCGCTTCTCATCTTCCTCCGGACAGCTCCCCGGTGTTCAGAAGCAATCTCTCTGAGTCCAAACAGCTCACCACGCAGCTCCTCCTCAGGCAGCCACCGGAGCCCCAGTGGTTGCTCCGAGTCCAAGCTCTGTGCTGAGCCACCTCCTCTACGATGATCCCAGTTGTCCGTGTTTACCGCTCCGGGGATGGGGTGGGGGGGAGGGTCGTCTCACTGGGCAACTCTACTTCACAAAATTCCCTGCATTCCGGGGCTACCACCCCATCCTGGACGCCTCCCCAACGGGAGAGACTCACCTGGCGGCTTTGAGTTGGTCCCAAGTCTCTCACTATCTCCTCTTTCGAATCCTGCGTCCTGGAGCAACATGAAATGCAACCGCCCTCTACTCTGCCATCTTGAAAACCCTCTGTCAATGAACCTTTATTTTTATTTATTTGTATGTGGTGCTAAGAATTGAACCCAGTGCCTCATGCATGCTAGGCAAGCACTCTACCACTAAGACACAACTCTAGTCCTGCCAAGTTTTATTTTGCATAGCTTTTTATTTTTTTTGTTCTAATTAGTTATACATGACAGTAGAATGCATTTGACAAATTGTGTATAAATGGAGTAATAACTTCCTGTTTTACATGATATAGAATCACACCAGTCATGTAGTCATGTATGCACATAAGGCAATAATATCTGATTTCTTCTACTATTCTTTCTACCCATATATCCCCTCCCCTCCATTCACTCCCCTCTGCCTAATCCAAAGTACCTCTATTCTTCCCATTCCAACTCCATTGTGAATTAGCCTCCACATGCCAGAGAAAATGTTTGGCCTTTGGTTATTTGAGATTGACTTATTTTGCTTAGCATATTTTCCAGTTCTATCCATTTGTCAGCAAATGCCATGATTTCATTCTTCTTTAATGCAGAATATTATTCTATTCTGCATGTATACTAAGGTTTCTTCATCTGTTGAAGAACATCTAGGTTGATTCCAAAGTTTAGCTATTGTGAATTGAACTGCTATTAACATTGATGTGGCTGTGTCATCATAGTACGCTGATTTTAAGCCTTTTGGGTATAAACTGAGGAGTGGGATAACTGGGTCAAATGATATTTCCATCCCATATTTTCTGAGGAATGTTCATACCATTTTCCATAATGTTTGCACCAATTTGCAGTCCCACCAGCAATGTATGAGTGTATGTTTTCCCTCAATTCTTAACCTAACATCCTAACATTTATTTTTGCTCATATTCCTGATAATTGCCATTCTGACTAGAGCAACATGAAATCTTAGAATAGTTTTGATTTGCATTTCTCTTATTGCTAGAGCTGTTATTTTTTCATATATTTGTTGGATCAATTATATTTCTTCTTCTAAAAACTGTTCAGTTCCTTAGCTCAATTTTTGATGGGGTTATTTATTTTTTTCTTTTTTGACATTAAGTTTTTTGAGTTATTTAAATATCCTAGAGATTAATGCTCCATCAGATGTACATGTGGTAAGGATTTTCTCCCATTCTGTAGGCTCTCTTTTCATCTTATTGATTTTTTCCTTTACTGAGAAGAAGCTTTTAAGTTTGAATCCATTCCATGTATTGATTCTTGGTTTTACTTCTTGCACTATAGAAGTATTGTTTAGGAAGTCAGTTCCTAAGCTGACATGGTGAAGATTTGGTCCTACTTTTTCTTCTATTAGGCACAATGTCTCTATTCTAGTGCCTAAGTGTTTGATCCACTTTGAATTTGTACAGGGTGAGAGATAGGGGTTAAATTTTATTTTGTTACATATGGATTTCAAGTTTCCCAGCACCATTTGTTGAAGAGGCTATCTTTTCTTCAATGTATGTTTTTAGCACCTTTGTCAAGTATGAGATAACTATATTTATGTGGGCTTATCTTTGTGTCTTCTATTCTGTACCATTAGTCCACTTGTCTGTTTTGGTGCCAATACCATGCTGTTTCTGTTACTATGACTCTGTAGTATAGCTTAAGTTTGGTATTGTGATGCCGCCTGCTTCACTTTTCTTGCTAAAAATTGTTTTGGTCATTGTGGGTCTCTTTTCTGATCTGGGGGGCTACTGGGGATTAAACTCAGGGGCACTCAACCACTGAGCCACATCCCCAGTCCTATTTTATATTTTGTTTAGAGACAGGGCTGTGTTGATTAGCATCTCACTTTTGCTGAGCCTGGCTATGAACTTGCAATCCTCCTGCCTGAACACCTCGAACTACTGGGATTATCAGCATGCAGCACTGCACCTGGCTTATATTTTTCCAAATAAATTTCATGATTAATTTTTATATTTCTATGAAGAATGTCTTTGGGATTCATTGGGAATTGCATTAAACTTGTGTAATGCTTTTGGAAGTATGATCATTTTGACAATATCAATTCTGCCTATCCAGGAGCATGTAAGATCTTTCTGTCTTCTACAATTTTCTTTAATTTCTCTCCTTAGTGCTCTGTAGATTTTATTGTAGAGATCTTTAACCTCTTTTGTTAAATTGATTTCCATGTGTTTTATATTTTTTGAGGCTATTGTGAATGGGGTAGGTTTTCTAATTTCTCATTACTCGGATTCATCAATTATGTATAGAAATTTGCTTGAATTATGGGTATTGGTTTTATAACCTTCTACTTCACTGAATACATTTGTTAGTTCTAGAAGTTTTCTTGTGGAATTTTTTGGATCTTATAAAGTATCATGTCATTGGCAATTGTGATAGTTTGAGTTTTTCTTTCCTATTCATATTTTTTCTTTTAATTTTTTCTGTTTAATTCCTCTAGCTAGAATTCCAAGAATTGTGTTGAACAGAAGTAGTGAAAGAGGCATCCTTGTCTTGTTACAATTTTTAAAGGAAATGCTTTTAAATTTTTCTTCAATTAGAATGATGTTGGTCTTGGGTTTATCATATGTACCTTTTGTAATGTTGAGGTATGTTCCTACTATCTCCAGTTTTTCTTTTTTTTTTTAACATGAATGGATGCTGTATTTTATCAAGATTTTTCTGTATCCATTAAGATGATCATATGGTTCTTGTTTTTTAGTTTATTAATGTGATGAATTATGTTTATTGATTTCCATATTTTATAACAACCTTGCATCCCTGGATTGAACCACACTTTATTGTGGTGCACTATTTTTAAATATGTTTTTGTATGCAACTTGCCATAATTTTATAGATAACTTTTGCGTCTATGTTCATCAGGGATGTTGCTCTGAAATTTTCTTTCCTTGATGTGTCTTTGTCTGGTTTTGGCATCACAGTGATACTAGTGATACTACCCTCATAGAATGAGTTTGGAAAGGTTGCTTTTTTTCTATTTCTGAAATAATTTGAAGAGTATTGATGTTAATAGTTCTTTGAAGGTCTTGTAGAACTTGACTGAGAGAATCCATCTGGTTCTGAACTTTAATTGATTGGTAGATTTTTGATGGTTTAAAATCAGCATACTACAGTAACACAGTCACATCAATGTTTATAGCCACTCAATTCACAATAGCTCAATTGTGGAACCAACCTAGATGCCCTTCAATAGATAAATGGGTAAGGAAATTTTGGTATATATACACAATGGAATATTACTCAACCATGAAGAATAATAAAATTATAGCATTCACATTTAAATGCATGGAGTTGGAGAATATCATGCTAAGTGAAATAAACCAATTTCAAAAAAACAAAGGCCAAATATTTTCTCTGATAAATGGATGATACATAATAGGTGGTGCCAGGGGGGTTAAGAGAAAATTGGAGGAACTTTGGTTTGTGTAGAGAGAAATGAGGTGAGGCAAGGGGGTGGAGGAAGAAAAGATAGTGAAATGAGACAAATGTCATTACCATGTGTACATGCATGATTACATGAATGGTGTGAATCTACATCATGTACAGACAGAAATAAAAAGTTGTTCTGCATTTGTGTACAATGAATCAAAATGCAGACTGTAAAAATAAAGATAAATAAAATTTTAAAATAAATAATTGTAAATGTCCTTCTGATTCAGTTTGGGTAGGTCATATGTCGCTAGAAATTTGTCAATGTCTTCAAGACTTTCTATTTTATTGGAGTGTAAATTTTAAAATAGTTTCTAATTGTCTTCTGTATTTCAGTTATGTTCATCCTGATATTTCAATTTTCAGCAAAAAATTTTAATTTGAGTTTTCTTTCTCATTCTCTTCATTAGTGTGGCTAGGAGTTTATCAATTTTATTTAATTTTTCAAAAAAATAACCTTTTGTTTTGCCAATGTTTTGAATTGTTTCTATGTTTCAATTTTATTGATTTTTAGCTCTGATTTTATTTCCTGTCTTCTACTGCTTTTCATGTTGATTTGTTCCTCTTTTTCTCTAACTTTGAGATGTAATGTGTGGTCATTTATTTGGTAACTCTATTATTTTAAATAGTGAGCTCAATTCAATGATCCTTTTAGCACTGCCTTCATACTGTCCCAAAGATTTTAATACATTGTTTGATATTCTCATTTACCACTATTTTTAAAATTTTCATCCCTGATTTCTTCTGCTATCCATTCATTATTCAGTAGCATATTATTTAGTCCACAGGTGTTAGAGAAACTTTTATTTTTTCTTGTTTTTTAATCAATTTCTAAATTTATGCCATTAAGACCTGATAGATTGCACAGCATTTTCTCTATTTTTTTTGTATTTGCTAAGAGTTGCTTTGTGGCATAAGATATGACCTATTTAAAGAAGGATCTATGTGCTGCTTAGAAGAGAGTATATTTACTCATTGATGGATGAAATATTCTATGTGTTCATTAAATCTAAATTACTGATTATATAATTTAGTTATAGTTCTATAGTTCTCTGTTTAATTCTTGTTTGGAAGATCTGTCCAGTAGTGAGACAGGTATGTTGAAGTCACCCATTATTATTGTGTTGTGGTCTATTTGCTTCTTGAAATTGAGAAGGGTTGTTTGATGTATACAGATGCTTCATTATTTGGGGCATAAATATTTATTATTGTATGACTTGCTGATATCTAATTTTCTTAAGCTTTGTGATATATCCCTAGTCCCTTCTGATTAATGTTGGCTTAAAGTCCACTTTATCTGATATGAGGATTGACACACATGCTTGTTTATACAACACATATGAGTTATATGTTTTTTCCCATCCTTTCACCTTCAGGTTTTGAATGTCTTTGCTTATGAGGTGAGTCTCTTGGAGATAGCATGTTGTTGGATCTTGTTTTATAACCCAATCTGACAGTCTATGTCTTTTGATTAATGAGTTTAGGCCACTAAAATTCAAAGTTATTATTGAGAAAAGATTTGTGTTCCTAGTCATTTTGGTTTATTTCTGGTTTTTAATTTGACTTAGTCTCTCCTTTGATTAACTAATCCTTTAGTGTAGTCCTCCCTTTCTGGTTTTCACTTTTTTAAAATTTATCCTCATAGAATATTTTGTTCAGAACATTATGTAGTGCAGGTTTTGTAGTTGTTGATTGTTTTGACTTTTGTTTATCATGGAAGTTTTTTATTTCATTTTCAAATCCAAAGTTTAATTTTGCCACATATAACATTCTTTTTTGACATCCATTTTCTTTCAGAGCTTGATACATATTTTTTCATGATCTCCTAACTTTCAGAGTCTGGGTTGAGAAATCCAGCTGAAATCTGAATTTGTTTTCCCCTATACATAATTTGATTTATTTTCTGTCACAGCCTTTAAAATTCTTCTTTATTCTGTATGTTAGTCATTCTCATGATACTGTGACTTGGTGTGGGTCTGTTGTAATTTTGTACATTTGGGTCCTATAAGTCTCTGTATTTGATTTATCATTTCATTCTTTAAGTTTGAGAGATTTTCTGAGAAGATTGTGCATTTCTTTAATTTGTACCTCCATGCCTTTATCTATCCTGATAAATTTTAAATTTGGTCTTTTCATGTTATCTCATAATTCTTGGAAGTTCCGTTCATGGTTTCTTACTGCATTTCCCACTTTATTGTCAAGTCTATACATTTTGTTTTCATAAACTGTCTTCCTAGTGTGTTGGTGATACTTTCCATTGAATTTCTAATTTGGTTTGTTGATTACTTCATTTCAAGGAATTCCAATTGATTTCTTTTCAGAATCTCTAGTTTTTAATCAAAATGATATTTCACCTTCTTGAATTATTTCTGATTTCACTGCTTCCATCATCCTTTATGTTATGAATCAGTTTAACTGTGTATTTTCTAAATTCCTTCCCTGGCATTATTTTTTCTATGGTTTGGTCAACAAAATCTATTATTGGAGCATCTTTGTTTGTTTGATGCACTTTGTTCCCTTGTTTTGCTCATGTTGTTTTTGTCTTCCCATCTAGCAGTAGGAGCTGAAGGAGCACAATTTCTACTTTGTAGTCTTACAGTTTCTCTGTAGGTTTCCAATATGTTGCCTTTATTTTTATTTATTTATTTATTTATTTATTTATTTATTTATTTATTTATTTATTTTCGCATTGCTGGGGATTGAACCCAGGGCCGTGTGCTTGCGAGACAGGCACTCTACCAAATGAGCTATCTCCCCAGCCCCAGTATGTTGCCTTTAATGGGGAAACCAATATTAGTAGCACCCAATTCAAACAATATACATCCTTAAATCAAACAGCTCTCATTAACACTGCTACAGCTGTGTTATAATACACAAATAATGAGTTCAATTATTGTTTGCAATATGACAAGTATGTTTGCTAAAAGGATTCAAAATTTCAAATGGTGGACAAAAAGAGAACATAAGTGGTGTAGAATGTGATCTTCAGGAAGAAGTAGAAGAGAAGAAACAAGTAAGAAATTATAGAAAGAATGAAAGAGGAATTAATAGAGGTTAGGTAATAGCAAGAGAATAGAGAGAAAGAATCCAGGGTGACAGACATGTGAGAGGAAAAAAATGCCCAAAATAAAAGAAAAAGAAAAAAGTAAAAATATAAAAATACACAAAACTGTAATATACTATTCAAACCTCCCTGTCCTCAATAAACTGATGCATGAAGAGTACTTGGTTTCAAAAATTAGAGATGTGTGAGAGAGAAAAATCTTGATGGAAAATTGATAATTTTTTCCATTGGCATTCAAAAGTTTCTCAGCCTTCTTTCTCAGTCAATGGGTGGGGTTGTCAAGAATTTGATGGTAACTCTGGTCTGCAGGGTGCCAAACCAGCTGACTGGGCAAGCTGATAGCAAGATACCCTCACTCTCTATCCCAACCTTCTGATTCATTCAGGGCAACCCCATCCATCTTTGCCCACCTCAGGACTCATGGAGCTGGGGAGAACCTGGCTCTCTCCAGTCTCTCCCACCTGTACTCCCCCAGGGTAAAGAACCTCCAGTTTCTGACCCTCCACAGGATTGCTAGGCCCAGACTAGCCCCTGGAGACCCAGTTGAAAACTCACACATGTGGGCTTCAGACTCCCCAAGCTCCACCATGCTGTAGTCCCAATATCCCCATGTTGTTCCTGTTAGTAACTAGAGAGACTACCAGCAATGTGCTCACACAAAGGAATGACCACATGAAGAATCAACAAGGTGGCAGCTACTATCACACCCAGCAGGAAGTCCTCAGGTGCAACCAAACCTGTAGGCACATTGATAATGAACCTTCAGATACTAACTGGTATCTCCAGATGGTGGTGGCTGTCCTAAGAGGGCAGAGATAGTGGCAAATGTGAAGACACTCTGATTTTCGATCATAAGATCCTGGCTGGTGTCCCAAGGTGGAGTAAGCCACATACAAACCTGCAGGCACCTTGACAATAGACTTTAGGTCCCAGCCAGAGGGCTATGGTGGCACTGGTGGTGGTGACACTGGTGGTAGCAGCAGTGGCAGCAGCTGCTGCCATAACTTTTAAATATTTTATACTGTAAGAAATATGAACATTTAATTATTAATATTCTATTTTTACTAACAGTTCTAAAGACAGAGTAAAATAGAAATTAAGATACTCATTATTAAATGTGTGAAAGTTGATTAATATCTTGATAATATAGACAGGAGGACAAATTTTGAGACTGATAAAAAGACATTTAATATAATGGATTAAATATTATGACTTCCTACAATTAATGTTCAGTGGGTAAGTCCTTCAATTTTTTTTGATATGCTATAGTTCATTTTGAATTTCAGTTCAGCAAATATTTGTTAAGTATACAAATTTAAGGTTTTGTGTTTTGTAAAGAAAAAGTAACAATTTGAGCTCCTGTGGGGATTTGAAAATCAAAAACCACTTGGGGTTGGGTTTGTGACTCAGTGGTAGAGCACTTAGCCTAGCATTTTTGAGGCACTGGGTTCAATTCTCAGTAGCACATATAAATAAATGAATAAAATTAAGGTCTATCAATATCTAAAAAATATTTTTTTGAAAATGTGGGACATCGCAGCACATATTTTTGCATATGTGCACACAGCACAATTGTTAGAGAGGAATGAATTGGAGTTAGAGTCTACTGTCCTGGGCAAAAGAGAAAACTAGCTTAGGTTATTTATGCTAGTTTTTATCTTTTCTCACTTTTCAGAAATTTTGATCATTTGAAAAAAATTCTTGATCTTATGAAATGAATCACATGAAATCAAATATTTATTTTTCTAGCATTCTTTCCTTTTCACTTATTTTATTTAGAAGCACTAACAGAAAAGAATTTCAAAAAGTATAGTGTGAGTATGAAGGTGTATCTATAATTCTAAAGAAAGAAAACAAGAGCAAGTCAGCGGATGGCTCTGCTTCCAGAAAGTGGTAGTTACTTAATTCCACCTGTTATTCACTAGGGTAATTAGATTGTGGAAATCACCAGCCAGCAAAGAGAAAAACCTTTTTTTTACTCATCCCCAACTACAGCTAAAATATACTAGGAACTCTATAGTTGCAGTCCAAAGTGGATTTGTGAGTGGTACAAATAAATAGAGTTCTCCACTTACTTTGTAGATAGATTTTTTGTTTCTTACATAATCATCTTGTAAATATTCTTTTAGGCACAATTCTGGGATCAAAGTATCAGAAATAAGACATGGATTCCACCATGCTGCACAGTGTGATCAAGGCACATACTAGGAGCTTGGCACAAAAGTTGGCATACAGACATAGTATAAGTAGAGAACATAATAGAAACTTGAAACTAAGTGCTAATAAGCACATTCATAGTCTATAAGTTCATGAAGACACAAGTAACCATGGTATGTTTTATTAGTTAGACACTGCTAATATATCAGGGATAGAGATATTTATTAAGAGATGTTTTCATGTTGTTTTATAAGTTTAAAGAGGAAAAGATCAGGCAATGTAGGTGTTTGTAACATAAACCATTGATATTTTTCTGCTTTCAGTGCCCTTTTAGCAGATATTTAAATTGTAATTAATTACAACCAGTAAAATGAAGAAATGGGCAAAGATTATTCTCTATGAGTAAAACCACATAAAAATGCTACCAAAACTTCCACTCCTGTTCAAATGTTTATGCCTGACCCAAAGACTACTTCTTTGGAACCATTGTTCTAGGTCTGATTGTTTTGTAAAAAGCAGTTTTGTGATTTTTTTGGATATCACTTGATATATTTATGCAGCCCATTTTCTGTTTTGTCTAAAACATAATTCTGGGAAAGACTCAAATCTTTGCTAACTTCTCTGGGAAGTCTTTCTGAACTCTTGTCTTCCTCCCAGCACTCATCCCATCTTCCTATTTTACCACCTATATTCTGAAAGAAAACTTCATAACTCCTAAACTCCTTAATATTTGAACTATCTTTTCACTTTTAGTCTTCTATTATATTTATGTTCAACTATAGTGCTTTCAGTAAAGATGAACAGCAGTTAATATGTGCCTGTTTAATTTAGAGGATTTCTGTTTTGTTATTTGTTTGTTAACAGTGAAATATAAAAGAGGTTACTACTCTATAGTCAAAAGATTCCTTTAAAATTCCATGCCTTTTACATATTTTTATATCATGTTATTAAGATATTTATACCAATGTTGACAGTAGCAGGTGAAAAGATTAAAAATTGAAAAAATAATTTTCCATATAATACTAAGTACAAAATTTGTTTTTTTTTAAATCTTTAAAAGTCAGCACTGTTCATGTTAGCACTATTTGTTGTAAATATTTTTTTTAACTCTTTAAAAGTCAGCACTGTTCATGTTAGCACTATTTGTTGTAAATATTCTATCTAAAGCTTCTATGTTAAGGCTTGAGTTTACTTTTGTTTGAAATGGGAAGTATGTTAAATTTGATTTCTTCAAAATGTGAATGTTAAGATTAGATTTTTACAGCAGAGTTAGAAGTTTGCATAAAACACTTGTTATATGTTAAGGCAGACCTAAGACTATAGCTGTTTTTCAATGTGATTGCTTTAGTTTTTCTAAACTAAGTAAGGTTTTGGGGCTGGGGCTGTAGATCAGTGGTAGAGCACTTGCCTAGCACGTGTGAGGCACTGGGTTCAATCCTGAGTACTACATAAAAATAAATAAATAAAATTAAAGCATGTTGTCCATCTACAACTAAAAAACAATTTTAAAATAAGTGAGGTTTTTTATGGCAAAACAACAAAATTATCCAGAAAAGTCATATTCAAATTGAATTTTTAAGTTGAAGTATAGAGCCACAGTCATATTTATTTGATTTAACTACAGGCAGTATTTTCCAAAACAATTATTTGGCAAAGTTCTGCTAAACAATATATGTAAAAAAATTTTGTAAACTCAGTAATAAAAAAGACATATAACCCATTTTTTAGAAGTGGGCAAAAGATTTGAAGACTGTTCACAAATGAAGATACACAAAATACCAGTAAGAATAAGAAAGAAATCAGTCATTGGGAAAATTCAAATTAATATCTTAGTGACATATTGTTACACATCTAATAAACTGACCAAAATACAAAAGACTAACAACCTCATGTTGACAAGATTGTGGAGCAACTGCAACTGGAGATCCCCTGTGGTATTTCTGAGAATATAAAATGGTACCAAAATTTTGGAAAACAAGAGGGCATTTTTAAATTTTTGTTTGTGAAGCTAAATGTTGACATCAAATCTGAGTTCCATAATTCCACTCTGATGTTTTACCAAAGAGAAATAAAAATATAGGTAACAAAGATAACATTTAGTGACATTTTATTCACAATAGATAAAACCATAGTTTGAAATCTACCAATAGGATAATAAATATACTATGGTAAATTACATTGAATAATACATTGAATAATGTTTAGTAAAGTCCTTTAATGCATTACTGACAAATAAAACAAATTAATAACCAAGATTGATAATTAAAGTATATCTTAAATAAAAAATATAAACTGGTGTCTTTTGTATAAAATTCTGGCAGTTAAATAATCATTGAGAAAATATCAAAATAGTGATTGCTTCTGGAGTGATGAAGTTAAAATTGGCTAATGTAAAGAGTGGGATGGATTTGAATGCTTGTCAAGCATGAAGATACAGCCCTGGGACAGGACTGCATAAGAAAGTATGTTCCAGTGGTTGTGGTGGTGCATGTCTATAATCCTAGCAACTCCAGATTTTGAGGCAGAAGGATCATATTTTTGAAGCCTGCCTCAGCAACTTAGTGAGGCTGTAAGCAACTTAGTGAGACCCTGTCTGCATATAAAAAATAGAAGGACTGGAGATGTGCCTTAGTAATTAAGAACACCCTTGGGTTCAATCCCTAGTTAAAAAAAAAAAAGGAAAGAAAGTAAAGAAAGGACATCCCTCACAACCTAAAACTTTCCACAGTATTATGACAAGCAGCCATCATCCAAAAAGGGAGAAGTTCAAGGGAAGTCATGTAGAAGAAAGAGCCAGAGAAGGTGTCTCTGTGAATTATTTGCCCAGGTGATGCAACTAGTAGAACAGCGGGGGTTAGAGAGATCCAAATGGGAGCAGTACCTTGGGATCTCTTAACCACACACTCTTTTCTTTGAACATCAGATGCTAGGTACCCAAAGCAGGTGGGATGTGAGTGGTTAAAATTTTGGCTTCTTGGACCTATTATTTAAAATAATCAGGTGTGAATGAATTTGGATTTGGCATTCATGAGTTTTGACCTAATAGTTCTGTCTGTAGTGAAGACATAATCCAAGAACAAACACATGGAACCCATCCTTGCCAGTTTAAATAATAACTGACAAGGAGCAAAAGAGAAGTTTTTGGACTGATGATAATTATGTATATTTTGGTCAAAGTTTAGAGTTCACAGATGAATTAATTTGCTAGACCTTGGTGAATATGTACTTCAGATTTGAATATTTGTGCATTTCTTTGTGTAATTTTTATAGCAAGAGAAAAATTCTAAAGAAATATTGAACTGTAGTTAGTGATAGACATACTGCAGTATTTAAAGGAATATGAAATGCTTTTTACAATTCATGGTTAAATACCAAAAATGAAATGAATGAATCAGTTGAAGACCAGATACTTGGATTTATATGCACAAGCAAGTATCATAAAATAGTAATGTTAGAATCTAGGTTGGGGTATGCCTAGATTTACACTAAAGACATAGGGCATATGTTGTAGACAAGGGTGCAAAGTGTTAACAATTCAGATACTGAGAGAAAGAACTATAACAAATTACCTCAGAACATACTGTTTGAAAACTAAATATCTCATAAAGTTAATTATAAAACTAATTCAAATTTTATATTTCAAAATGTGTATGATGAAGTATTAAAAATTACTGTGTGTAGAATTGGCTGTGGGACCAGTAATGACACAATGCTTTAGAACTAAAAATATTATAGTCTTACATTTCTTACCAACTGTAAGCTATAGTTTTATAAAAACTTTGTTCTATAATTCTTGATATAACTAACTGATCTGTGAGATTTTTCTGTTATGGGGAAAGTTCATTTCTCCTTCTTGTTATTTTTCAAACATCAGGAAGGGAAGAATATTTTAACAAATTCATTCTGCACAATGAGAATTTAGTCACTAGAAAGAGTAAATGCTTTATTTTTACTATTAATACCCTCACACCTAAATTAAGCCATGGCATATATAAGTCACAGGCAGGGCCAAATCCAAGTTTGGCAAAACACTATAATTAATATGAATGGTCTTAATAGAAATAACATTAGCACTTATTGCAATCTTATGGTATGTTAGGCATTAATCAGAAGACATTACATAATTAAACTATAAAGAGATTTTTTTCTCATTATGTAAAAGTTGATGTTTAGAGAACTTAAATGATTTCTCCTAGATTACCAATTTAGTAGTTAGTTGAGTCCACATTTGAAAATAGGTCCATTTTATTTCAAAGTCTACTCTATAAATCAATATGGAGTTGACTGTCCCTATAACCAAATTCTTCTGAATTACATGAATTGCAACAATGTAGGTTTTTTGACCTTTAACTTCATCTTTACTTGTTCTTTTTGTTTTGTTTTTTCTTTTCTTTCTTTCTTTTTTTTTTCTTTTAATCTGGGATTGAACCCAGGGGTGCTTAACCACTGAGTCACAACCCCAGTCATTTTTTTTTTGTATTTTATTTAGAGGCAGGGTCTTCCTAGTTGCTTAGGATCTGCTAAATTGCTGAAGTTGGCTTTTAACTCACAATCCTTCTGCCTCAGTCTCCCAAGTTGCTGGATTAGAGGTGTGCACAACTGTGCCCAGCTCATTTTTACTTTTGATGATAAAAAAACTTCTACTAAATACTCACTGAGTAAAAATTGCAATACAAGTTTTATTGAATAGTTCAAGTTTTGTGTTTTGTGCTTTTTGTTTGTTTGTTTTTGTACTGAGAATTGCATTCAGTTTGCTACATTCCAGTCTTTTTGTTTAGCTTTTCTTTTCTTTTCTTTTTTATTTCGAGAAAGGTCTTGTTAAGTTGCTGAGAGTCCCATGAGGTGTCCTTTGCTGTTCTCAAACTTGTGATCCTCCTGCCTCAGCCTTCTGAGTAAGTATTGTAATAGGAGAACCAGACAGGTTCATTTTAATTTTCCAACAATCCCTTAAGAAAAGAATTGTTCTATATATTGAACATTGAGTCTCAGTATGTTCATCATATATAGGGACTTGGCAAAGATGGGGTTTAAACAGAGGGCTTAATCCAAGAGCTAACTCCTTCTACTTGACTGCATTCTACTCAATTGCCTAGCCTGTTCTCAGCCTGGAGGCCAATAAGACAAGACTTATATAATATCCAAATCCCTGAATTCTCAAGGACCTCAAAGACTGTTTACTCCTAACTTATATTCAGTTGTTAGGGAGGAAGGCATTTTTCTTCATCTTTTTGAATTTTTTCTTAATTATAGTAATGTTCATAGTAGTACGTCTTTCTTTCCTACCTAAAGTTGCCTATTGTTTTGAATACTGCAAGTATCCAAATGGGTTTTTTTTTTTTTTTTGGTAATCTATTTTGCTGTTTCTTTTGCATACTCTTTTCCACTGGAAAATTTCTATTTTTAAATATATAGGCAAAATATGTGCTCACAATCTACTTCTATAGATGAATTTTTATTTTAATCTTCTACATCTCAAATAAAGTAACACCATGTTTTTTCCACATACTGCATTTGACATGACACTTTGGGCCACTTGAATGTTTTTATGCAGTCACAAACTCTATATAAATTGATTTAAATGTTTTTAAAGATAATCAGTTCACAAAAAGTTATAAGTATTTTGTTTATTAGAGATATTTTAAAATACAAGTCATCTATTACTTATTATTAGTTATTTGTGAGAACCCCAGGCCCTTAAAATAGTACATAATTATTTGATGAAATAATAATTATTGAAGGCGATCCAAGATGGCGGCCTAGAGGGAGACTGCACCTCCGGTCGCTCCAGAACCCAGGAGTTAAGAAGGGGAGGCATTGAGAGACTCGGACTGAAGTGGAGCCACGGGTGAGTCTGCCCACTGGGTAAAGCTCGCACGGGTGGCAGGCCCAGATAGAGGTGGCTTATCGGAGCCGGGCAGGGCAGCTAGAGTCATCCACAGGCAGTCCTGCGCACTCCGGCGGTGGGCCCCGCCCACACAGCCAGCTTCTCCAGGTTCTCGGAACGGAACTGGCCCGCTAGTGAGAGCCTGTCTGAACAGAGCAGGCTCCGAGTCCCGGAGCCCCTGCAGTGCAGTGTACTCCTGCAAAGAACCAGCGGAGAGCCTCGATCTGCAGTCAGCCTCAGGGATAAGGGCAGGGCAGCCGGAGACCTCTTCAGGCGGCTCTGCCCACTCCAGCTGCGGGCTCTCTTCACGGGGCGATCCAAGATGGCGGCCTAGAGGGAGACTGCACCCCCGGTCGCTCCACAACCCAGGAGTTAAGAAGGGGAGGCATTGAGAGACTCGGACTGAAGTGGAGCCACGGGTGAGTCTGCCCACTGGGTAAAGCTCAGCCCGGGTGGCAGGCCCAGATAGAGGTGGCTTAGCAGAGCCAGGCAGGGCAGCTTGAGTCTTCCCAAGGTAGTCTTCCACACTCCGGCAGTGGGCTCTTCCCACACAGCCAGCTGCACGGTGCAGGCCCACAGTGAGAGCATTTCCGCACAGAGCCAGTTCCAAAACGTGGAACCAGTAGGGGGCTAGGGGCAGTATTCTTCGAATGAGCTGCTTTATCAGATTCCTCCTAGACATCAGGCTACTGAAGGCTGGGAGGTGATACACTGGAAATCTACTGGGACACTATAAGCCAATAGTGGAAAACTGCAATATCTCAGGGTCCCACTGACAGCTGACCATTATGAGAAAACAAGGGAAGAAAATGTCCCAAACAAACCTAGATACTACATCAATAAAACCCAATGACAGCACAGCAGAAGAAATGTCAGAAAGGGAGTTCAGAATGTACGTAATTAAAACGATCAGGGAAGCTAATGAGGAGATGAAAGAGCAAATGCAGGCATTGAAGGAGGAGATGAAAGAGCAAATGCAGGCATTAAACGATCACACCAATCAACAGTTAAAAGACCAAATACGGGAAGCAAGAGATCATTTCAATAAAGAGTTAGAGATACTGAAAAAAAAGCAAACTGAAATCCTTGAAATGAAGGAAACAATAAACCAAGTTAAAAACTCCATAGAAAGCATAACCAATAGGATAGAACACCTGGAAGACAGAACCTCAGACATTGAAGACAAAATATTTAACCTTGAAAACAAAGTGGAACAAACAGAGAAGATGGTAAGAAATCATGAACAGAATCTCCAAGAACTATGGGATATCATGAAAAGGCCAAATTTGAGAATTATTGGGATTGAGGAAGGCTTAGAGAAACAAACCAAAGGAATGAACAATCTATTCAATGAAATAATAACAGAAAATTTCCCAAATCTGAAGAACGAAATGGAAAACCAAGTACAAGAGGCTTATAGAACTCCAAACTTACAAAATTACAACAGACCCACACCAAGGCACATTATTATGAAAATACCTAACATACAAAATAAAGACAGAATTTTAAAGGCCACGAGAGAAAAGAATCAAATTACATTCAGAGGGAAACCAATAAGAATATCAGCAGATTTTTCAATCCAGACCCTAAAAGCTAGAAGGGCCTGGAACAACATATACCAAGCCCTGAAAGAAAATGGATGCCAACCAAGAATCTTATACCCAGCAAAACTTACCTTCAAATTTGACGATGAAATAAGATCCTTCCATGATAAACAAAAGCTAAAGGAATTTACAAAAAGAAAGCCAGCATTACAGAACATTCTCAGCAAAATATTTCATGAGGAAGAGATGAAAAAAACGATGCAAATAAGCAACAGGAGGCGCTAGCCTAAAGGAATAGCCAGATAAAGGAGAAACCAAATCATGTCAAAAACAAATATGAGTCAATTGACTGGGAATACAAATCATATCACAATAATAACCCTGAATGTTAATGACCTGAATTCATCAATCAAAAGACACAGACTGGCAGATTGGATTAAAAAGAAAAATCCAACAATATGCTGCCTGCAAGAGACTCATCTCATAGAAACAGACACCCATAGACTAAAGGTGAAAGGATGGGGAAAAACATACCATGCACACGGACACAGCAAAAAAGCTGGAGTATCCATCCTCATCTCAGATAATGTGGACTTCAAACCAAAACTAGTCAGAAGGGATAAAGAAGGACATTACATGCTGCTTAAGGGAAGCATAAATCAGCAAGACATAACAATCATAAATATCTATGCCCCGAACATTGGCTCATCCACGTACGTCAAACAAATCCTTCTCAATTCCAGAAACCAAATAGACCACAACACAATAATACTAGGCGATTTTAACACACCTCTCTCACCACTGGATAGATCGTCCAAACAAAAATTGAATAAAGAAACTATAGATCTCAACAACACAATCAGCAATTTAGACTTAACGGACATATATAGAATATACCATCCAACACAGAATGAATACACTTTCTTCTCAGCAGCACATGGATCCTTCTCTAAAATAGACCATATATTATGCCACAAAGCTACTGTTAGTAAATACAAGAAGATAGAGATACTACCTTGTACTCTATCAGATCATAATGGATTGAAATTAGAAATAAATGACAGAATAAAAAACAGAAACTTCTCCAATACCTGGAGACTAAATAATACACTATTATATGATGAATGGATAACAGAAGACATCAGGAGGGAAATAAAAAAATTCCTAGAAGTAAACGAGAACAAAGACACATCATATCAAAATCTCTGGGACACTATGAAAGCAGTACTTAGAGGAAGATTTATTTCATGGGGTGCATTCAAAAAAAGAAGTAGAAATCAACAAATAAACGAGTTAACACTACAGCTCAAAGCACTAGAAAAAGAAGAGCAGACCAATACCAAAAGTAGTAGAAGACAGGAAATAGTTAAAATCAGAGCCGAAATCAACGAAATCGAAACAAAAGAAACAATCGGAAAAATTAATAAAATAAATAGTTGGTTCTTTGAAAAAATAAATAAAATTGATAAACCCTTAGCCACACTAACAAAGAGAAAGAGGGAGAAAACTCAAATTACTAAAATTCGGAATGAACAAGGAAACATCACAACAGACACGAGTGAAATACAAAACATAATTAGAAGCTATTTCGAAAATCTATACTCCAACAAAACAGAAAACCTTGAAGACATCAACAAATTTCTAGAGACATATGAACTACCTAAACTGAACGAGGAGGACATACACAACTTAAATAAACCAATTTCAAGCAATGAAATAGAAGAGGTCATCAAAAGCCTACCAACAAAGAAAAGTCCAGGACCAGATGGGTTCTCAGCCGAGTTCTACAAAACCTTTAAAGAAGAGCTCATTCCAATACTCCTCAAACTATTCCATGAAATAGAAGAGGAGGGAACCCTACCAAACTCGTTCTATGAAGCCAATATCACCCTGATACCTAAACCAGACAGAGACAAATCAAGGAAAGAAAATTTCAGACCAATATCCTTAATGAACATCGATGCAAAAATTCTCAACAAAATTTTAGCAAATCGCATACAAATATATATTAAAAAGATAGTGCACCACGATCAAGTGGGTTTTATCCCAGGGATGCAAGGTTGGTTCAACATTCGGAAATCAATAAATGTCATTCACCATATCAACAGACTTAAAGTTAAGAATCACATGATTATTTCAATAGATGCAGAAAAAGCATTTGATAAAATACAGCATCCCTTCATGCTCAAAACACTAGAAAAAATTGGGGTAATGGGAACATTCCTAAACATTATAAAGGCCATCTACGCTAAGCCCATGGCTAATATCATTCTAAATGGTGAAAAACTGAAAGCGTTCCCCCTAAAAACTGGAACAAGGCAGGGATGCCCTCTTTCACCGCTTCTATTCAACATCGTCCTTGAGACTCTAGCCAGAGCAATCAGACAAACCAAAGAAATTAAAGGGATACGAATAGGAAAAGAAGAACTCAAACTATCCCTGTTCGCTGATGACATGATTATATATTTAGAGGAACCTGGAAATTCCACCAGAAAACTTTTAGAACTCATAAGTGAATTCAGTAAAGTAGCAGGTTACAAGATCAATGCTCATAAATCCAATGCATTTTTATACATAAGTGATGAATCTTCAGAAAGAGAAATTAGGAAAACTACCCCATTCACAATAGCATCGAAAAAAATAAAATACTTGGGAATCAATCTCACAAAAGAGGTGAAAGACCTCTACAATGAGAACTACAGAACACTAAAGAAAGAAATTCAAGAAAACCTTAGAAGATGGAAAGATCTCCCATGTTCCTGGATAGGCAGAATTAATATTGTCAAAATGGCCATACTACCTAAAGTTCTATACAGATTCAATGCAATTCCAATTAAAATCCCAATGATGTACCTCGCAGAAATAGAGCAAGCAATTATGAAATTCATCTGGAAGAATAAAAAACCTAGAATAGCTAAAGCAATCCTCAGTAGCAAGAGCGAAGCAGGGGGTACTGCAATACCAGATCTTCAACTCTACTACAAAGCAATAGTAACAAAAACGGCATGGTATTGGTACCAAAATAGACAGGTAGATCAATGGTACAGAATAGAGGACATGGACACAAACCCAAATAAATACAATTTTCTCATACTAGACAAAGGTTCCAACAATATGCAATGGAGAAAAGATAGCCTCTTCAACAAATGGTGCTGGGAAAACTGGAAAACTATATGCAATAGAATGAAACTAAACCCCTATCTCTCACCCTACACAAAACTCAACTCAAAATGGATCAAGGACCTCGGAATCAGACCAGAGACCCTGCATCTTATAGAAGAAAAAGTAGGTCCAAATCTTCAACTTGTTGGCTCAGGATCAGATTTCCTTAACAGGACTCCCATAGCACAAGAAATAAAAGCAAGAATAAACAACTGGGATAGATTCAAACTAAAAAGCTTTCTCTCAGCAAAGGAAACTATCAGAAATGCGAAGAGAGAGCCTACAGAGTGGGAGAATATCTTTGCCAACCATACCTCAGATAGAGCGCTAATTTCCAGAATCTATAAAGAACTCAAAAAACTCTACACGAAGAATACAAATAATCCAATCAACAAATGGGCTAAGGAAATGAACAGACACTTCACAGAAGAAGATGTACAAGTAATCAACAGATATATGAAAAAATGTTCAACATCCCTAGTAATAAGGGAAATGCAAATCAAAACTACCCTAAGATTTCATCTCACCCCAATTAGAATGGCGATTATCAAGAATACAAGCAACAATAGGTGTTGGCGAGGATGTGGTGAAAAAGGAACACTCATACATTGCTGGTGGGGTTGCAAATTAGTGCAACCACTCTGGAAAGCAGTGTGGAGATTCCTCAGAAAGCTTGGAATGGAAACACCATTTGACCCAGCTATCCCACTCCTTGGCCTATACCCAAAGGACTTAAAAGCAGCATACTACAGAGATACAGCCACATCAATGTTCATTGCTGCTCAATTCACCATAGCCAGATTGTGGAACCAACCTAGATGTCCTTCGGTTGATGAATGGATAAAGAAACTGTGGCATATTTATACAATGGAATATTACTCCGCAATGAAGAATGATAAAATTATGGCATTTGTAGGCAAATGGTCGAAATTGGAGAATATCATGCTAAGTGAGATAAGCCAATCTCAAAAAACTAAAGGACGAATGATCTCGCTGATAAGCGGATGAGGACATATAATGGGGGGTGGGACGGGCTAGCATTAGGTTTAGGGTTAGGTTTAGAGTTAGGCTAAGGAGAGCAGTAAGAATGAAGGAAAGAAGGACTGTGTAGAGGGAAAAGAGGGGTGGGAGGGGTGGGAGGGGTGGGAGGGGTGGGGGGGAGGGGAAAAATATAATAAACATCATTACCCTATGTAAATGTAAAAAAAAAAAAAATAATTATTGAATGCTACCACCTTGCAAAATTTATGATCACAAATTTTCAGAATGTAGTTTACATGTCCATTCTCATAGCAAACATTTACTCATATTCATAAATCATCTTAATAGAAAGTAATATTTTTCTAAAATGAACAACAATCAAAAAGAAACAGCCCCTGGAATAGCAAATGTGTGTCTTTTCCCTTTTTATACTTGGATGAAAGACTGGGTGGTGTCCTGAATCATTTAATTTGTTGAAATAATCTGAGTCAGCACTTAGTATTGATTACTTAGTCCATCAATTTTCAATCACAAAAGGCAGGTGGCAGCCACATGTTCCTCATATCAGCTCCTCTTCAGATTCCTTAAGAAACTGTTTCAGTGATTATGTTGAGCTCACAGAAATAAAGTCAAGTGGGATAAATAATTGACCAACTGCCACATATTTATTTAGTTAAACTAGGTGAATGTTCATGAATCCAATAGAGAGGTTTTCATTGTATTTTTTAATTGCAAAATAATATATTTGCTCCATTTAGTGCTGAATATTGACAGTATTTCTGAGAATAGTTTTGAGTTCATTATCAGTCTTTCCCATACTAAATTGGAAAAAGGATTAAAGACAGATGGGCTTTAATGGCCATATGCTAGAAAGGTATGTTATTTTTAAAATAATATTAGGGCTTTTAATGTTAAAAAACAGGATGTTTTGTAAATATTAAAGTTTTAGAAGGAAGTCAATGTTTTCTCTGCTAATAGCCATAAGAAAACCATGTGATATTAACAGAAAAGAAATGACTACTCACTTCACATCCACTCAAACCATCACTAATCTCATATTTCATTCCATAAGCAAATGATAAACCATGAATTCTGTGTAGGTAAGAGAGAATTTAAACAATCTTCTGATTAGTAATTTTCACTGGAATT
The DNA here is from genome assembly GCF_902686445.1 of Sciurus carolinensis. NCBI lineage: Eukaryota > Metazoa > Chordata > Mammalia > Rodentia > Sciuridae > Sciurus > Sciurus carolinensis. The sequence goes on from NW_025920343.1 coordinate 110,265, forward strand.
TTGATTGGATATTTGTGGCATATACTGTGATTTCTACCCCAAAATGTAGCTATATAACAACTCTATATGAAACGGAGAAGTAAACTACCATTTTCCGAGTTCACTGGAATTTCTTCCAGGATAAAATTCCCATTATACTTGTCATCTTAAAAATTTGGAAGCAATAAACAACATGTTGAAAAAAAAGTAATTGATTTTGGGGAGTTATTGTTTTTATTTCAGTCAGTTTCCCCTTAGATACAGAATTTAGAAAAAAAATGAAAAGGTAGCATCTCAGGGAAATAGGCAAGTCAGTAGAGGAGAGTTAGGGGATTGAGATGGGGGTAAGGAGGGAAAGAATAAGAACTAGGGGATAGTTCTGAAAAAATAAGCTGTATTAATTGTGAATATAACATCATAAATCCCACATTTATGTGTGCACCAATGGAAAAAAATGTAAATAAATTAAAGAAAGACCAGAAGAGAAGAGGAATGGGAACAGGGCAAGGGAGGTAATGAGGACAAGGGGAAGTACCAGGGAATGAATTAGAGCAAATTATAATACATGCATATGGGAATATGTCACTATGAGAATGACCTATGTAAAATTATAATGTAATAATACAACCTAAAATGTTAGAATTTTATTTAATTTTTTTTGGTGTAGTACAATTCCTGATAATAATAGCAATATTGTTGCAGCCAGTAACTACTAGATTCATATTCTTTAATTTCTGCAGTATAATACTATTGGAGTTTGAGAGTAAACACTAGAAGTACACTATGACCCCAGGACTGTCCATTTTAGAACAAAGATTTATTGGAATACTTGTTTTTAATATTTGAGAGCTAGACATTCTACCTTTATATATATAACTGTTCATTATTTTTCTCCCCCAGTCCTGTAATAAAAATAATCATATAAGGAATACTTGTATCTGAGGGTAACTGAAAAAAGTAGACCTAACACAGAAAAACTAAAGGGAATTTCATGGAAAGTGACTTTCATCCATTTGCTTTATAGGGATCACAATTTCCAGGTCTTTCTGCAGGTTCTTAGAAGTTAAGAACATAAATAAGCCCAAAAGTGTACCCTTTCCCTGCTCAGATTATACCACTGCTTTTTTAAGCTGTTTCACTTTTGGCAAGTTAATCTCTCTATGTCTCCATTTACTCAAGGATAAAATGTCTGAGTGTTAAAGTAAATAGTATTGTAGACATTTACACAGTAGCACCTGGTAAGTTTTCAGTAAATATCAATTATTATTTTTAGTACAGGACAACAGAAAACATTGTTACACATGCCAAGATCACCTTTCTTGACATCAGGAATTGGCAACATTGATACCTTTTGATCTAGAGAAAGAAGTATTGGAATCACTGTTTCTAGATCAATAGATACTTGTCCACACATGAAATCTAATTCAGAGATGTGATTAAAAAACAAATATAGCAAAATAGTTCCCACACAAAGAAATTTTAGTTTTCCTTCATTGTTACCTATATTCCATTAAGAAATGATTTTTATTGGTAATCAAGTCTGTTTTCACAAAGAAAAACTACAGGTCAATAAAAATGGTGTAAAACTATTACAAAACAAAAAGGAGCCATTATTCTACAAAGCATTTTTATCTTACATTGAAAGTCAGTGAACCCCATGGGAGGCACAAATGGGGCACTGAAATTATGTTAGCCTGTATCTATAGGTCTTACAAAATTCTTTTTCATTTTATAAATTCCACTTAGAATTTTTAGCATTAAGTGTTCAATGAAGTAGAGGAGCTTTAGGGTTCTTTCTACATAAGCTATCTTTGATTTCCCTCTATCTTTTAGCATTTACTCAGATGGCTCTGAATGATATGAAGTATCAGACTTTCCTGAGTATTTGTCCATCTCAGAGCCTTCTAAGCTTTTGAGTCTCAGATCCTTCATGAGAACTAAAACTATCCATAAAACCAAAGCCATGGGAATTTCCATATTAGAGATTGTGAAAAAGCAGTTTTACTGATAATCTTAACAAGTAGGTTACTTTTAAGTTTCTCAGAGATAAAAGATGATTGTGTCCGCTCTATTCTTCTGCTTTTTTCTTTTCCAATTTAGTTTAGACTGTTTTAGGTCATAGTTTTTCAGTTTTTTTGCCAGAATATAGGGGGTAAAAGTCAATGAAATTATAAGAAGTAAAATTTAGAATAATCTACTCTTCTAAAGTTACAATGGTTACAATCTTGGTTACAATAGAGATGAAAATGTATGATAAATTACTCTTAAGTTGAATATTTTTAGAACCATAAGATATATTTATAAATATTTTAATAAATGATGGTAATTCCAATAACTTAAGTCTTTGAAAGTAAGCAAGTTGCAAATAATTTATGAATATTTATGACCACAGTAAATTTCAATTGGGTGTTTGATCCAATTACTCAGCATATAGAAAAATGAAAATAACTAGGTTAAAAATTTAAAAAACAAAGCTGCCATAAACACAGGTATGAGGTTAAAGTTGTTCCCCAGATATTGTGAAGGACTTTCTGGATCTAGATATTCAACCATATTTGCACTTACTCTGCTAGTCACTGAAGATAAACACCATGAGATATTCTCTGACCATTATTATTAGAAAATGTCTTGTCATAACAAACACAGAAGTTTCTGTAAAATTTAAGTAATAAAATATCAAGTCCTGTTTTGTTTTATCTTTCTAAATGAAATAACTTGAATGGAAAAAACAAAATGAAATTAACAGATATGTGGACTGCTGTGGATGAAATGGAAGAAGACAACATCAATTCTGTAACATCCTTTGTCTTGGACTGGCCCAAAGTGAACTACCTGGTCACTTTAAGGTAAGAACTGCTACTTTCCCTGTATTTGCCTGACTCCACAGCTGAATTAAGGTGTGGGAAAAGAGGAAAGTTTTATTCAAATTTTGTTTCTATAATGTTTGAAACATTTGTTTCTGAGTTTTTTTAATACCTTTGAAACATATCCAGCCAAAATACTCATGCACATTATGTTTCTCCTATAGACCTCTGAATTAAAATCCATATGATAGTCATGTGTCAATATAAGGAACTCTTGGAGTCACTTTGGTTTTGACAGTGATTTTAAAAGGGTTGAAAATACCAAAACAACTTGAAGAAAGGAAATTTAGAAATAAGAGTATAAAATAGAGTGGTAGGATCTCTAGGAAACTGCTTCCTCTAAATGCCCTTTTTCCAATGGATTGTTGCTTGTTTTACACATTGAGTTTTTAGGCCTCATAAGTCTTTTCAACTTTTTAAAACAGACCTTTATTGAGGCAAATTTTATAAAGTATTATAATTATATTTGAATAGTTTATACTACATATATTTTGAGCAAAATAGTTTTTAGTACACCAATAAAATGAATATTACAAAATACTCAGTTTTCTGAATTGTGTCTCCAATTTTGATTTGATACCTGTATAATGTGTCAGTGAAATCCAAATTTAGATTTTTGTTGAAAACTAGTTTGCCAAGTCATATGACTACCTGAGATTGTGGCAAATGTATAAACACAGAATATTCATACTTGTAATCTGAATGTGTTCAGTTAGGACTTTTGACTCATGGTGAGCATACCAAAAGCACACCTGTCTGCCCCAACTGCAGGGTTCATTTTACATTCAAAGAGTTACTGTTCATCACATGAACTAGAGAATTTTTATTATTATTTTATTCCCATTACCACCAACCTGCCTGGGCAAAGTCCTGAAGTCAGATAACTATAATAACCCAAACTGTTATTCTTCTAACAAAGATCAGGCTTGCCATTAAGTTCTGTAATGCACTACTGACCAATCACATGCTATTTTATGGTTTTTTATTTTACTTAATAATTCAACTATTATTAAGTGGAGGGCCATGAATTTAAGCTTGGAACTGTGTGAACCTAAAGATCACATGTAGCATGTTAGCATACTTGTTCATACAGCACGACTAGTTTATGACTTCATGTACAACTACCCTTACTGTACATAAAGATTGCCTTTCAGGTAGGGACAGTGGAAAATGGTTTAGTTGATTTCTGATTGCTATCTGTGTCAAGGGATTCTGGAATAGCCCAGTGGACCCTAGTATAAACATACCTCAAATATACTGTGGATTTGATTCCAGTCCAGTGTAATAATGTGAATAGCACATTAAAGTAGGTCACACAATTTTTTGGTTTTCTTTTGCATATAAAAGATGTTTATACTATATTTTACTGTACTAAGTGTGCAATGATGCTATCTTACAAAAGTATGTACCTTGATTTAAAAAATTATTTATTGCTAAAAGTTGTAGCAATCATCTGAGATGTTTTAAAAATGAAGCTAATAGATTTGCTTGAGGCAGATTTTACAAAGCTCCAAATAGGAAATAGATGTAATATCTGAAAAGCACAATAAAGTACATGGTAGTAAAATGAGATATCTTTGTACTGAAGAAGGTCTACCTATGTCCAGAGAAGTTCATTCAGAATTAACCCGGTTGTACTTAGAAAATAAACACCATTCTAATTCACAAACTTGAGAGTAGAAAACAATCTAATGAAAGTTAAATGACAAAGAATAAGAACATGCACTTACTTTGTTTATTTCAGGATCTCATATTTGATGGGGAATTGATTCCAGATAGTTGCATAATGGAACATCATTCAAAAATAATGCTTTAAGAGTGATTGAAAATGAACAGAAAAGTTAGAGGCTGATGTTATTAGAGAACTAGACTTCAATATTTAACATTGATTCTCTTAAATAAGAATAAGGGTAGACATCCTCAGATTTCCTTGGTGAATGTTTTAGGAAGAATATTCACAATTACTCAAATAAGAACTTAGAGTTGCAGAGGGAAGGTGAATTGTTACCAGAGGATTTAGAGACTATGTTGAAAAAAACATGTGTTTGTATCATTATTCTTTTCTATCATAATTTTTCCCATCATATTTTCTTTCCATTATATTTTACATGTCATATTTTCTTTTCAAAAGCAAATTTCTATAGATATTACCATTTCATGTTCTATAAATATTCTTAAAATTAAAACAAAACCATTTCATATGAGGAATGAATAAAAATGGATCTCCCTTGGATCCATCCAAAGGAATTTAGCATAAGTTAAAATTGATTCTGCAGTGTTTCCTAGGGGGCATTGCTTACTTAGGATCTCCAGAACATAATTATTCCAGGTTTACAGCTCATGTGAAAAACTACATCACAAGAACAGTCTTGCTTTCATCTTATTTAGATTAGCAATTTTCAAAATGTTAGTGTTAGCATTTATGTGGTTTAATTTTTCTCTTCCCCTTGCTTTGATTGCAGTTCTCCAGAGCAAAAGGACAAATGGTTCTCTTCCTTTCAGAGGTATTTTCTTAGTATAGTTATTTTTAAATTTTAACAGGTAGTAAGTAAATTAAAAGCTTTAAGTAATACCTTCCATCTCTTTCTGTTGTCTCCAATCTACCACTTGAAGTTTCTTTAACATATCTGTCTATTGAGTTTCCATAAACATGAGGCTTTCTGTGGAGTACCTCAAAAATCAAAGATAGATTATATCCCTATCATTGAGCATACAGACTAAAGTGCTCAACTTAGGATCATGGGTTGAGTCCTTCACTCTTTTTTCCCATTTTCCTATCCCCAACTAATAAAGAAAAGCTAAATGAAAAGTGTTCATTGCTTTTGTTTGATCTAGTAAAGTATCACGTGTTGTCTTCTTGTACTTATAAGCAAGATGCCATACCCCTTTGAGAAAACAGGGAGGCTTTCAGAATACAACGTTATGCAGATGTGCCTGAAGCTTATCATTCTCAAGCCTCATATTACCTGGATCTTCAAATCCATTATTGTTAGCCCTCACTCCTCTAATGTCCAAAAAAAAAAAATGGTGGGATATAGTTTTAATCCAGAGTGCTTTGCCCTTGCACTACATCTACAACTTTTATTTGTTTATTTCTTATTTGTTTATTTAGAAACAAGGTCTAATTAACTTGCTGGGGTTCTTAATTATTGAAACTGAACTCAAAGTTGTGGACCCGCCTTAGCCTCCTGAGTCACTAGGATTAAAGGCATGTGTTACCACATCTGACAGGTACTAAAATTTTACAAAGCCTCTTTTAATCCATAACATAATCTATGTGATGAGTCATTCATATGTCTTTAAAAATCACTTATGAATATACTAAAAACCTTAGCAAAATAAATTTATTTTAAAGTAAACCATAGCAAAATCCATCTGATTTTGTTTTCTTTTGGGTTATCATTGCATTTTATTAGATACATCAATGTGGAGAAAGAGAAATACTACCCAAAAAGGAGTCTCATCAAAATATTCACCAGGGACATTGGAAATTGTGTCTAGGTGTCTGTAAGCCAGGAAATTAAATTCAAAATCCCTGCATAATGCAGAAAACTCCATGACTGAAAAGAGAGACAGGCAGGCAGGAAGGTAGACAGTAAATGTGCTTTATGAGAAAGTGTTGAGAGATATTATGATGGAGAAACATTTTCCAGGGTATATCTTTATCTTTGTGTGCATGAAAATTAAACTTTAGAGGAAATGGAACAAGATAAATTAGTATTAATTTCAATATTTAGCATTTATACTTGGAAAAAATATTGCTTTTCAGTTATGTCTTTCTTATCACTGATGTGAATGTTTCTCTGAGACCTGTTCAAGAGAAAAGAGAGAGTCTTAAAGTTACATCCACAGGAAGGTATTCCTTATTAGCATAAAGCAAGTGTCTCCAAACATCTCACATCTTGAAAATAGTTTTGAAAAGTTCTTCAATCTTTGACATTTTGTGAACTGAATACTTGCAGATAAAAAAGTGGATGATCTGGGAGAGGTATTTTAATGGATTAGACTGTTTTTGCCAATCACATTGTTAAAGAAATATTAAATCTTTAACCCAAGTTATTATGTATAATTTTTGACTGAAGTTATGGTACAGGAACAAAGATGTTATCAATAAGGAAAAGATGGCAATATTTTTATAAAACTATCAACTGTTATACTTTACAGCAGCTCAAAATCACATGGAATAGTTTTGTTTGTGGAAAATATGTAAAGCAAAAAAGTTATGTTTCAACAGAAGTAAAAGGTTATGCAAAAGTTCTGACCAATTCCTGAGTGCCAGATGCTATTGTTTGAGGGAAATACTCAATTTTTAAAAGTTTGAGACTAAAAAGTTTTTCTATAGCAGTAGAAATAAAGCACACATACCTAAATTAAGATTTTGTGGCAGGTGTTTATGTTATGGAATTCAAGGAAAAATCCCTTGATTTTTTAGACACATCTTTTATGTCTGAAAATGTGTGTGAGGGAACCTGAATTACCACTCTCAATTTGACAAGAGCTGTGAGCAAGTTGAGGTACTCTGCTTTTATCACTGAAACCATGAATGAGTCAAGAATGAAGTGACACTATTTTGCTTTCTGATAGTTTTAATGGCAACAGTCTCTTTCAGGGAGCCCTATTTCCAGAGAGTTATTTTCCCAAATAGGAATGCAAACTTGGAAAATATGTTCATGTAGTCTTTTGCTTTTGTTGTGCACAACTTATTAGTTCTGTTAATATGGAACAGAATACTCGTATTTCTACTTTTGTCTGTCTTGTTAGTTGTTTACTAGCCAAAGAACTCTCCCTACTGAATTGCAATTGTTTTTCTCTCCCAGAAAGGCTTGCAGAGAAAAATATTCTTCATGTAATTACTGCTATTAAAATATATACCTAATGTTAAGAAAAATTTTCTCAGAAACAAGGTAATTTATTTCTTCTTCACTATAGACTCCATGAAAGAGTTTCTTCAAATTTCTTCACTATAGACTCCATGAAAGAGTTTCTTCAAATTTCTTCACTGTAGACTCCATGAAAGAGTTTCTTCAAATTTTCATGAACCTTATTATTTCAAGTTAAGGCTGTGTATGTAACATTCCCTTGTTACTCTAGTAGAAGGCAGTTTCTGGGTTGGGCACTTCAAGTCTTCCCTGTTGATTGGGTTCTGAGTTACTTTTGCATAATCTTTGGACCTACATGGAACACTTTAGAAATCAATGCATTTAAAATGCTTTTTATAAAAATTAAAATTCAGTTAATCAACAACTTTTGGAGGCAATTTGTTTTGTCAAGTAATTGGCCTAAATGGGAAAAATATTATAAAAGAAGAACATGTAAATTATCAGTGTATTTTATGTTGCTTTTTTTGATATACTTTGTGTTTATATCATTTTGTGACCATTTATTCTGCTTTTATATGCCATGTCAGCTCTGTCAAGTCCAGAGCCCTAATTGCTGATTTATTTGACAGTTATCTTATGTAAAACATATGTGCATAGCCAATACATTTTAGTTAGCATTGCACTGTATGCACTGTCTTTGGGAATTCTGTGATCTCTATAGATACCTCAGAATTCTTTTTGAGTTTGCTGCAGATTGTCCTTCTATTATCAATTTAGTTTAGCACAGAGCTAGTAAAGCTCACCTTTTTCATGACAGAATTGGAAAAAAGGAATTGAGTTTTCTAAAAATTTTTCCAGTACCTTTTGTTAGGACTCTCCATTTTCAATCCTAAAAGATTTCAACAACAATAAAAAAATTTGGGTAGCCACAGTAGCAGACACATAGAAAATACCCAGTTAACAATTATGCTTTAAATGTATCTAGTGACTAATTCTTATTTTGATTTTACCTCAGCTGCTTTTATAACAAATAAAGACATAATCTTCCCCACTATAAAAAAGAGCATTCAGGAATAAATATAATGTAGGTTTCTCCTTTTCCTATTCACATTGCATTATGGAAATACAGTAATGGAAATTAAGCAGAGGAATATCTTTGAGTGTTATGGGTGTGTGATTGGGAGTAGCCTTCATGTACTCTCTTCAAAAATATTTCATCTTCTTACTCGGCTAAGCTCCTATATTTTGTGAATCATACATCATAAGAAAAATACATATTTTATTAAATGAAATAATGTATCAGGAAATGAGAGTATCTTAAAATCAAAGTTTTATGTTCTACTTAAGTCCTGTGCTTTCCACGTTCACAATTAAAATTAAGATTTGTTCTTGAATGACTTGGTTGATTATTATTTCTTCACTGAAAGTCATTATTTATAGCTTATTTCTTATTTCTTTTTTATACTGTAGAAAGAACTCAGATACAGCAAGTGAAGTTGTCAGCATGTCATTACCAGTGTTAAGGATAAATGTAAGTTACCATGCTGTATATTCTTAATGTTAAAGGGACTGTGATAAATTATATACAAAGTAGTATTTAATAATTTAGTTGTAAATATTATCCCTCCTATTATTGGACAAGTCATTATCAGAGATACTAATGATATTATATACTTAAGAATTTACTTCATAGTAGAATTTTTATATAAATAATATTTGACATATTTGGTGGCTGCAGGTTCTAAGGATGAAATGACTGATGACTCTAATGAAATAAAAAAAACAGTTTTGATTGGATAATGGACTTGAAAAGCATTAATATGGATAGTGTAATCTTCCTGGTTACTTTTGGCCTTTGCTTCTTTTTCTTTTTTCTGAGGTGGAAGCAAGTTTAAACCATTTTTTAGTGGAAAAGATGGAATATTTGAGGATGACTGAGTGGCAAGAAAATTGAAGGATGTCTCATTTCTTTCCTTATAAGTTATGTAAACAACACAAAGTGAGCACTTATACTAATAGGAGCGACATATAGAAGACTGAAAAGTAAGGAAAGTACTTGAACAACATTATTTCTTCAGAGAGATTATTGTTATAAAAATACAATTACTACAATGGTTTATGACACATTTAAGATATATCTTAGTATTATTGACTGCATTTACATTTGCTCTTACACAATCCCATACTATGCCCTTAAGAATTCAGGGGAACCAAACTTTGGAATAAGGCTTATTAGCAAAATTTAGTAATGTATTTACAGTATAATTAAATTTTGTATGAATTCATAAACCAGGCACATATGCATTGATTTCTTACCTAGGTAATTATATCTTAGTAGAGAGAGAATAGTTTGGGATAAATAAATTGAGCTTAATCAATATATGAATCATTTTATCTGTGCTTTTCCTTTAAGCAAAGGGAATGATCTGCTAAAGCCAAAAGTATGACTTTAATTATAAATTGGAACTTCTTGATTATACTGGCTCTAGGGGACTTTTATGATATTTCTCAATACTACATAAAAATTTAAAAAAATTATGGGATTTTTCATTCTCTTTGACTAGGGGATAGAATGGAGGAAGAAATACAAATTGTGAAATGGAAGGGCAAATAGAGGTCTGTATGGTATTCTCTGTAGCCAGAACCTTCTATTCTAAAGGCAGTACCATGGTTTTTAATTAGAACTTAAGCATAAGGATATGAAATATTGTCAAGAGCATTGACTATCTCTGTTCCAGTTTTGTTTAAAATATTTTAACCCTTCTATAGGATTCAGCACAGTCAGTATATCTTAATTTTATTTCTTTCAGGTGAGGCCTATATTGTTTAAGTTTTAAAAATCTGATATCAAGTGAATAATTTTATTGTTTTCCATGACTGGTCCTATCCTCTAGATAGAATTCTTGTCCTTACTCTCACCAGGACTGAGCTTGTCCAACATAAAGCCATTGCACACTGATAACTACCTATTTCCTAAAAGTTTGCTGGATATTTTTCTTTATATCAGACACAGCAGTATTTATGGCTTTCTGGACAGTAAAGTTGCCTTTGAAGGGTCATATTAGAGGTTAAGTCTAACAGTCTCTGAGAAATCCAGAGAGATCCCAGAAGTGAGAAGTCTACAAAAGAGATTAGCTTTTGAGAAATGAGATTTTTATTTTTCCTTGGTGAGAGGTTCTGACAGTGGTATCGAATTCTGTGGGCTTACATAGCGAGAGTCCAGTTTCATACAGTTTGTAGTTTCCTAGCCAGGGCTGGGAAGAAAAAAATGTAGGGTTCCCAAATTGTTTTGGGGAATGAGAGATGGGTTGAAGATACCAGCACCACAGTCTTTAAAAAATACCATGGCCACCCCATGAACTTGAATAGCTTTCATATCATCTCCAGGTTTTCCTTTCTGCAAAGCACAAAAATGCCAAAACATATTCTCCTCCAATACCAGACAGAAGGTTTACAATGACTTTTAATTGTTTTTTCTCCAAGGACTCTGAGAAAGATTATAAATTGTAAATTGATTCTGGAAAAGAAGTGTCACTATACTCACTCATTGGCAAGTTTCTGTAAAATCTAAGATAGCATTTTGTTTTCATTATAATTCTAAGTATATCAAAATTGGTCCTAGGGTCCTTAGCTTAGATAATATTAAATTTAAATATCATGTAATATGAATTTAACAAATATCTGGAAGACTTTACTCTATGCTTAACAATGATATCTTTTCACTTAAGTAGCTAATGGCATAGTCGGGAGAAGAAAGTAAATTTTTCTCCTTCCTTTTTAAATTGATACTAAACTGTCTCACCAAGCTATTTTTTTAAAGAAATAAAAATTGACATTAAATTTTACCTATAAGTTTGATTTTCACATTCACTTATTGAATTCCCTGTTCTCTTTACTACCTAATACTATGTTGGCTCTGTAGAAAATGATTTTTAATTCAATCATAACATCTTAGTTGATCAATAATTATGGAATAACTATCCTGTGAACAGAATTTCTTCAGGAATCATAAATAAATAAAATGAAATTAACTCATTGTGATTCATAAGATCTTCACTGACTAATTCACCAAATACTACATTGCTAACCAATTTTACTATTTCTTTTTGTTTTTCACTGTGGCCAAATTTCACAGCATTTATTTCAAGAAATAGTTGATAAATAGGTTGCAACTCACCTTATTTCAATTTTTTTGCTAACAAATTTCTTGATACATAATTCAATTCAGTGATTCAGTGTAATTAACAAATATGGAACAATTAAAACATGGGATACTATCTTTAGAAGTTTTTTTTTTTTTTCTGGTTCCAGGGTTTGAACCCAGAAGTGCTTAACCATCAAGCCACATCTCTAGTCCTTTTTATATTTTATTTTGAGACATTGTCTCTCTAAGTTGCTTAGGACCTTGCTAATATGCTGAGGTTGATCTCAAACTGGTAGTCCTCCTGCTTCTGCCTCCTGAGGTACTGAGATTATAGTTGAGTGCCACCACTACTGGATTTGACAGCTCTTGAGATCAGGACAACAATCAAAATGATGAAAATTTGTTAAGAATTTTAAAATAAATTTAAACAGATATTGTACAAAGCATATCCTTCAATTTTCAATTATGTCACTTTTGTATATTTCACACTGTTCCAAGTGATCTGAGTAATCTAAAACCAGAGTTTTGTATAAAGTATCTCTGTGCATTCTCATGCTCAGACTTGGAATATAGAAAATCATCAAGAATTGAACTGAGGGCAAAATTTACAGCATTTCAGATATCTTCTTTTTCAATTTTGTTGGAAAAACAAATGAAAATGAGAGTTTTCATCAAAAGTCAGAGATATACTTAAAATAATTAATTTAGTAGACTAATTAAAACTAGATAGAAACTTTCAGACTTGCAAATTTTATTGCTAGACCTTACAGAAATTTTATGGAATATAAATTAATAAATGGATTTTATTTCTGTTTTTATAGAAACCAATTTTTTGCATTTAGCACTGAAAATTATAACAGTTACTAGAGCGGAGGAGGCAAGAATGAAGGAAGGAGGGACTGTATAGAAAGAAAAGAGGGGTCAGGGGGAAGGGAAAAATAACAGAATGAATCAAACAGCATTACCCTATGTAAATGTGTGATTACACAAATAGTATGCATTTACTCCATGTACAGAGAAACAACATGTATCCCATTTGTTTACAATAAAAATAAATTTTAAAAAATAATAGTTACTATAAAGAGTAAATATGAAAACAGCTTTATATCATATACTATGCCATGTAGAAAGAACAGTGAGAGTTTATGAAGTTATATTCAGCTGTAAGAATTGAAAAGAAATTGCCATCTAACTAAAAATTCTACAACATGAGAGTATTTGTGTATTACACCAAGAGGCAATTAGAGTACCAGAGAGAAAAAAATCATATTTTGTTCAGATTTCAGTGTTTAGTATTTCTAGTTTGTAAATCTTACTCTGCATCCATTTCTATGTTTTGAATCCTCTGCAATCTTCCTTGGGATGGTTACCTGTGAAAACCAGATTGTAGCAGAGAATGAAAGGCAGAAATCAAGTCAAACTGTATGAATATTCTTTGATAAAATAAAAACAATTAATTATAGATGGGCACAATACCTTTATTTTATTTATTTTATTTTTTGTGGTGCTGAGGATCAAACACATGCTAGGCAAGCACTCTACCACTGACTCACAAACACAGCCCCAGTTCCAGTGTTCTTGAGTAACTGCTATATATATTCATAAAAATAAAGAAATGTTCTTTCAAGAGAGACATGCTAGATAAGAGTGATGCTTCACCTATATAGCACTTTGTTGTTGTAATTTAAATTATGTAAGCCACTAGTATTTACTTATAATGCTTTTGTTATTAGTAAATACTTTAAATCTTTGGATTTGAGATCATGGGAAAACATGGATTTGGTAAATGTTTACATATCTACTATTATTATTATTATTATTATTATTATTATTATTATTATTATGTGCTGGTGATTGAACCCAGGACCTTGTGCATGCAAGAAAAGCACTCTACCAACTGAGCTCTATCTCCAGCCTACATATCTACTTATTGTCAAAGAAGAAGCTAGAAAACTTTTAAATGCTCTTCATTGAGAAGACAAAGGCAACATTAATGCAGCTCACAAACTGATGTGAATACTCATTTTACAAAAGATATTTTTAAAGAACTGTTTTTTCTACAGTTATACTTAGTCCTCATAATAGTATGTGGGAAGGACTGTTGCATTAGATAGTTTTCACCAACTGTAAGTGTGTATATGGTAGAAATTCAGGCAACAGACAGATTCCTTACAGCAAAACCCAAGTAGTAAACTGCAGTACATTTTGGTTTGCAGGAAACTTAGTCATAGTACTAGCCACCATAAAGTCTTATGTATAGATTTTTCCCTTTTATAGGAGACAAATATCCCTATGGAATAAAAATGTGCATTCTTCATGACACTGCAATCTGACACAGAGATCAAAAGTACTGCACCACCACTTCCAACCTCCTACAGTTCTTCCTCATGGAAGAGGTTCACCATAGAATGCAGTGCCAATTTATCCTGAAACCCAGGCACCTGGCTGTGTCTCAGGAGTCAAATGGTGAGTTTGCTTTTCCTCCTTTACAAGAACCTTCCTTTGGCACAAGATTTCCTTCCTGAGCATGAATTTAATACAAAGACAAGGATCCAAATTTTCATCCTGATGAATTACTTTTTCTTTTGATTTTTCTAGTGTTATAAAAGAAAAAGCTGAAGGTTTGAGAGAGTATGGTTTTATAAGTAAGCAATAGGCATGACTTCTCTATAAGTAGCAGTAAGTAGCAATATAGTCACTACCTTTTTTTCTTCAGCTTTTCCTTTTGACTTCTTGCCCATAGCAGAGTCAAAGAAGATATAAGTGCTTTTTTTGTACTCAAATACACTGCCCTGTGTGCTCCCTGAAGTGTTCACATTAGATAAAGGAAGTTACCCATTGAAGGATATCAGAAGACAGTGAAGTCTTACCTGTATACTTGTACTGGTTAGTACATGAGCAATAACATGCTTTCAAGAGAAGTATCTTCTTAGCTGAATAATCTAATATACATTCTGTGTGAAATCTCTCTTTCTTACCCATTCTACAGTATGGATTCTTACAAGGTAAGGGTGGAGATCAATGAAAGAGTCCCATAATTTACGACACTTTTGCTCTTCCTTAAAGTATGCAAGTAGTTGCATTTTAATATTAATAATCAATATATTATTATAGATTTATTGGAAAAGACATTGGGAAGGTTATACTGTATTGGGACACAAAAGAGTGCACAATAAAAATTTGGCAGTAGTACACAGATAAAATATATGAAAATAAACAATTGTAGCTGTGCTTGAGTTTAAAGGAGGCTGTGATTACTTTAGTATAATAATAGTTGGATAAAGAGGCATTTCTCTGAGCTTGGATGCGGTGTTTAGTCTTTGTTGCTTTCTTATTTTCAATAGTTGATTGTAGACTTACTTTACATAATAAAAACTTTAAGGTTAGTCATAAATATAATTTGTGCTTTTACTATGTTTAGTCTAATTCTTTGAGAATCAGAATAAGATTGTAGTCTGCCATTATATAAAATTAGAATAGACTAAATATTAACTATAATTTGATTTCTTTGCCCTTTAATAATAGTAAATGTTTCTCACTGTTAAACGCTGGAGTTCATGGTGGGGGTGGTTTCTCAGATGTGTTTGTTCTGAAGGTTAAAGGCTGCCATATCATGGTGCCCTCAATTTAGCTGGGAGGTAAGGTTGTTCTAATCTAGCTGGTAAATAACATTATTTTGTTCTGGATTGTCACACAGAGAGAATTTGTATTTGAGAAGAAGCATAGTTTGTACTTTTGAAGGTTTTTCTTGTTTTAAACTAATCAAAAATGATATAATCATTTTTAAAGAAAAATATCTATAAAATGACTGGCAGAAAAAATAAAGACAGACTCAGCTTCAGAACACTTGGTGTCTCTGTGTGCTGTTTCTCCACCGCGCCAATGATTCCCATCCACCTAGGACCCTTGAACCCTCCTAGGACTGGACCCTGGCAGGTATGATTTTTTTTTTTTTTTTTTTACTATTGCCACATTGATTCAAAATTTTAAGTTTTGGGGGACCAAATAATTATAACTGCTTTCTGTGCCCTTTGTTCATTTTCTGTTTATTATGTTTTTCTTTCCAGAAGCCCATATTTCTTTTTACTGCAACCTGCTATTCTCTGCCACTTTCTCCATCGATTAGTGCCATCACATTTTTATTCTCACCTCCATGCACAACTTAAATCCCATTTTTATCAAGATAAGAAACCTCTTGCAGATATGTTGCTTGATCCTCCCTAATTTTCTCTACATCTGAGAATATCTCACCTCTTGCTGAACTCTAAGTACTCCTAGAAGAAATCATATAGCAGAAAGGAAGTTTGGAATCAATAATGTTCAAACTCAAAAGGCTCAAAACCCATATTGGCTGGGCTGTCGTAATTATGTTTTTCTAAGGTAGTTTCCAATTTTTTCAATCATGTTTTATACACATCCCCCAAACTTGCACAGATAACTTTACCATGTTCTGTTGAACTCACCTCAAACATTTTACACTCCTGAAGTTGTTAATGGGTCAATTATCAGGAACTCCTTTTCCATGAATCTCCAGATCATTGTTCTGCTAGCTTAATTGCAAGTTGTTCAAATCTTCCCACAAATATCTGATCTAGGTGTTAACCAGAGATGTAGGCAGAAGTTGTCCACAAAACTTAGGGTTCCTACTATTATATTTTCTTCTTTCTGGCATTCCCTCTTTCCATGAGCTATGGCTGTCTCTATCTTTATTTTCTAGTTCTGCAAGCCAGCCAGACTGAAGGTTTCTCTTAAAATATTGTCAACCCCTCTGCCCTTTTCTTTCCTCATGCTAAAAAAATGAATGAAGAAAAAAACCCACACCCCAGTGCCATGCCATTACCTTCTTCCAAGTGTTAAACTTTTACCTGCATTCTCTATCATAATTTAGTCATTCTTTGGTGGCCCAATGCAAAATTAGTTCCTTTGTCCAATGTTTTTAATTTTTATCTGTGCTTTTGTGCAGGGGTTAGGGTAGAAGAGGAGTGGCCCAATTTAGAAGTAAATTTTAAAGTATTCTCTTTTTATGTTTAAATGGTGTGAAAATCCGTAAACTTTCATGTTGGAGTTAAACATTTTGACACTATGGGATGGTAAAAGCATAATGCCTATTTCATTTCCCTTAACTCTGCCTATTGGGGTAATAACACCTCTCCCCACATAAGCCCTTTCTCACTTTTAGTGTAAAGCACTGTGCCAGATGCTCATTGCCCTGGTTTCACTTCCCTCCTTCCCACTGAGTAGATGTGGCTTACTTTCTTCAGACTTCATTTGATGCTTTCTTCCTCCCTGATGATGTTTCATCTACTCCTATACCTGCTTTTAACTTAACCACCACTAGTCTTGCTCCCTTCACTGAAACCAGTTTTGTTTCCCATATGAGTCACTGTGAACAGGCTAATCTCACTCATATTTGTGGCTTTCCTTGCTGCCTTCAACATACTTTCTAAAATTGTGTACTGAAAAGATATGTGAGAGATTTTGCAGTTGTAAAGGAAGGGGAAAATAATCTAGAAAATTAGTCCTTTATCTTCATTATCAGTAGTAGAGTGAGAAATCAAGTAATAAACATTGCTTTTTTTCTGGAGAACAACTTAATACAAACAATACCTCTTCTCATTTTTTCCTCATCTTGCCCTCTTTTTTTCTCTCTTCCCTTTCTTCTTCTCACATTGTTTTTTTTTCCACTATTTAATTGTGACCTAATCCAGTTTTCAACATTTTTACATAACTAGTCCTATCTTCTATAATGGGAAAATATATGTGTGGGTATGAAGCACGTTATAAAATTGTTTTTCTTCAGTAAAAGAAACATCCTTTTGCCTGTGAAATTCTGGGAGATAAACTCAAGCAAACAATTTAGTGAAATCCCCAAAAAGGAACATGTAAGTTTCTCCATGATTTATAATATAATTATAATTATAATGTAATGTCATAGGTTTTCTTTGTATTAATAATGAACAGCTATAAGAATTTTACATCTTTCAGTCACTGTAATAACCATATTCTAAAGTAGATATTGCAGAAGCAAGGATAAGTGAATTTCAATAGTTTCCATCATTTTCAATTTTTCTGAGATTCAGAGTGGGATATTCTTAGAACATCTATCATAATCTGGGCCAGATGCCATAGTTTGAGCACTAATTTGGACACTTCACCCATCCCAGCAAAATTTCCCAAGCCATTACAGCTGTTTGGAATGCCTCTAACAG
Organism: Sciurus carolinensis; assembly: GCF_902686445.1. Taxonomy (NCBI): domain Eukaryota; kingdom Metazoa; phylum Chordata; class Mammalia; order Rodentia; family Sciuridae; genus Sciurus; species Sciurus carolinensis. Next base: position 128,281 of record NW_025920343.1, read on the forward strand.
ACATCTGTGAGGATAACCATCTACCCAAACGTGTACTGGTACCTCTTGGTCTAGACTGTAAACTATGGATAAAGATATTTGGGAGGAAAGTTCTCTGGAATGCAAATGTGTTTCCACATGGGAAAATGATAGACACCATTGGCATTAGCTGAGCATTTTATTCTTACTTCAAAAAATTTTAAGAAACTCATGTAGCAATTGCAACATAAGGAAGAGATCTAATCTGTTTCATGAAAAGCAGCATAAACCTGCTCAGATAAATTAGACTATGCTCTGCAAAGAATTCACATTGCCCCTCACATATCCTTTCTCAAACTCCACACAGTTCTTAAAGTCTTCTTTGTCTGTAATAGAAGAGACTTCTCAATCTTGTGTTTTCTGAGGTTTTAAAGACTGGTTTACATGTATTTCCACAATCTCTTCATCACGATATATTCTGTGGGGAATAATTTTCCTTTTTTATAGAAAAAAGAAACCACTGAGCTGGCATTTTATCCCATGACACTGATAAGAACATTTATTAAGGGATGGAGTTGTGTATCAGTGGTGGAGAACTTGCCAAGCATGTGTGAGGCACTGAGTTGAATTCTTAGCACCACATATAAACTAGTAAAAATAAAGGTCCATCAGCAACTAAAAAAAATTTAAAAGAGACTTTTAATGAGTGTCCAATATCCTTCAAGCTTTATAATAAATGGATGGCATTTTATGTTATGTTGTACCTCTGTATATGGCAGACACTATGTCATTTTATCATTTTAACTTTTACAACAATTTAAGGGGCAATTATTATTATCATCAACATTGTTACCTTAAAAATGAAAGAGCAACCACAGAATATAAGGTTATATATGAAATAACTGGCTTTCAAATCTCACAGACTGCTTGTCTCCAAAATATTTTCTTTTTCAACACTGCAGGTAGAAGACATACAAATAGAAAACAAGAAATTAGAGAAAACTTAAAATCTACTCTCATTAATTTTAAAATATATAATGTTATTATTAAATATAGTTACCATGTTAAACAAGAAATCACCTGAACTCCTTTTCATCTAGCTGAAACTTTGTATCAATTGACGAATATATCTCCAGACCAAGTCCCTGATCACCACCAAAGTATTTTCTTAAAATTGACTTGAACGCTTTTAGTCAGCTATTTGGTTCTGGTGCCTCACTGCTTTCCAACTGGCCTCTGACAGTCAAAGAAAGCAAATGCCTGTTCTCTTGATCATACATCTTCAGGCAGTCAGCTAACATAAGGTCTTGCAGAGAATTAAAAGAAAAACTGAATGATGGATTTGAAGTAAACCTGAACTGTGAATCTGTTATTCTACTATTGTCTTAAAGGTAGAAGTCCATCTTTAAATATCCCATTATGTAATTATGGAGCAAGATACAGGGTTTGTTTTAGTATGTGTAATATTTCTTTCTGGAAAGAGCTAGAAGGTGTCCATAAAATTTCACAAAGATGACATTGGACTTCAAAAGTCACCACCAATCATAAGATATGTCAGATTTGCTTTAATTTTTTTCTTGTATACTACTCTCAGCTTCTGCCACCCTATGCAAAAAATCAAATTAAAATTAAAAAAAATATTTTGTTCAGAAATTTCTAGCTGTACATAAAAGTAGAATCTGTTTTGACATATTATTACAAACACAGAGTATATCATTTCTTATTTGATTTTTAAAATTTAGGTGTTTTTGTTATACATGACAGTAGAATACCTTTCAATACAATTATACAAGCAAGGACTATATCTTATTCTAATCAGTACTGCATTCTTGTGGATGTACATGATGATGGGTTCACTGTGAATTTTTCATATATGTACACAGGAAAATTATGTCAGATTCAATTTACCCTCTTTGCTTTGTTTATGACACTTCCTTCCCTTCATTCTTCATTGTATACTCTACTGAGCTTCTATTTTACCCCCTTATTGTGGGTTAGGTTCCACATGTTGGAGAGAACATTATTCCTTTGGATTTTGCACACTGGCTGCTTCACTTAGTATGATAGTCTTCAGATTCATCAATTTACTGGCAAATGTCATAATGTCATTATTTTTTATGGCTGAGTAATACCCCATTGTGTGTGTGTGTGTGTGTGTGTGTGTGTGTGTGTGTGTTATATCACATTTTCTTTATTCATTCATCTTTTGAAGGACACCCTGGTTGGTTCCATAACTTAGCTATTGTCGGTTGAACTGTTATTAACATAATGTAGCTGTGTCATAGTATGCTGATTTTAACTCCTTTGGATATATACCAAGGAATGGGATAACTACATCAATTGGTTGGTTCCATTCCTAGTTCTTTTGAGGAATCTACATACTGCTTTTCAGAGTGGTTGCATCAATTGGCAATCCCACCAGCAATACAAGTATTCGAGTACCTTTTTCCCCCACATTTTTACCAACATTTATTGTTACTTGTATTCTTGATAATTGCCATTCTGATGGAAGTGAAGTGAAATCTCTGTGCAGTTTTAATTTGCATTTCTCTAATTGCAAGAGATGTTGAACATTTTTCACATATTTCTTGACCATTCATATTTCTTCTTTTGAGAAGTGTCTGTTTAGTTCCTTTGCCCATTTATTGATTATTTGTTTTTTTGGTGTTAAACTTTTTAAGTTCTTTACACACTCAGGAAGTTATTTGAGGTGCAGATGGCAAAGATTTTTTTCAGGGGCGGGCTCTGAGGGCCCCAGAGCCGCACCTGGCCTGATCTCTAAGATGGCGCCTGTCAGCTTGCCAGACATAGCTGCACTCATAAACAAGTTTTAGGAAGTAACTCTGGTTGGCTGTTGTACATGAGGCAATCCTGGTATCTGCCTGGAGACTGTTCCTTGATAGGCTGAATTTCCTGGTAGTCTACTCTCTGATAGGCTGATGTTATCGATATAAGTCTGAGACTTGCAGAATAAACTCTTTTTGTTTCTTGTGACCAAGAAAAGTGTATGGGTTGTGATTGTCCCCGTGGGCGGTGGGCGATCATAAGTGGTGCCAAAATATGGGAACTTGAGTTACAAAGAAGGAACTGATCAGGTAAATACAGGTTGAGTAAGGTACAGTCTGGCCAGGTTAAAGTTCGTGGAATAAGCGACGGAGATTGAATGTTAGTAAGTGCTTTTGCTTTTGTTTTGCTAGTTAAAGTGCTTTGCATTCTGTTCATTTAAAAGAGAAATATGGGCACTGAAATGTCACGAATGCGCATGGAAGGTCCCTTAAAGGATTTGCTGTGGGCCAATGGAATTCCTATGGTGTAAAGACGCCATTCCTCCTTGGAAAAATAAGGATTTAAGTACATATATCAAAGTGTGTAGAGATATCAATGAGACTGTGATTCAAGGAGAAGTTATGGCAGCAGCCATTGCCCAAGGATTACAAGGCCCTATTAAAAAAAAAAAAAAAAGGAGGGCCTCCAGGAACTTGTTTTTATACTGTTGGAATTTTATTAGGTAGGAGCTCTAGTGCACTCAGGGGACTTATAGTTATCCCTGGAGTTACTGACTCTGATTTTACAGGAGAAATTAAGGTTCTTGCACATTCTCCTCAAGGAATTATCTCCATATCACCTGGGGACCTCACAGCTCAGCTTTTGATTACTCCCAGCCTTCATAATAATTTTCCATCAACCACAGCAACCAGGGGATCTGCAGGTTTGGGATCTTCTGGAGTTGATTTTGCCTGTCTTACCATGGACTTAAAAACTAGGCCAAGGCTTAAAATAAAGATTAAAAATTGAGAATTTTTGGGACTCCTAGATACAGGAGCTGATACTAGCATTATTACCCTAAAAGATTGGCCAAAAGAATGGCCTCTACAAGTAGCAGAACAAACCCTGAAGGGATTGGGTGTAGCTACTAGCCCACAAAGGAGTAGTTCTGTATTGACATGGAAAAATGATGAGGGCCAACAGGGAACATTTCAACCTTATGTCTTAGACCATTTACCTGTTAATTTATGGGGCAGAGATATTCTCATGCAAATGGATTTAGTACTCACTAAAGAAGGCCATTATAGCCAAAAGGCTCAAAATCTAATGGTAAAACAAGGTCATAAATGGGACAAGGGGCTTGGCCTCTATGGACAGAGAAATACCCAACCAATTAGTGTTAAGGGCAATCAAGGTCTCTAAGGCTTGGGTTTTTCCTAGGGGCCACTGTACAAAAGTATGTAAAAATAACTTGGAAATCCAATGCACCAGTGTGGGTCTCTCAGTGGCCCCTGACATTAGAAAAACTTAAAGCGGCCCAAGAACTGGTACAACAATTAGAAGCAAATCATATTAGACCTTCAACTTCTCCTTGGAATAACCCTATTTTTGTCATAAAAAAGAAATCAGGAAAATGGAGGCCCCTTCATGACTTCAGAGCTATTAATGTTACTATGCAATCTATGGAACCAACTCAGTTAGGGCTTCCAGTCCTTACTGCTTTACCAAAAAATTGGCCTACGATAATTACAGACATAAAAGACTGTTTTTTTCTATTCCATTACATCCTCAGGATTGTGAGAGATTCGCTTTCACTCTCCCATCTCCAAATCACCAACAACCTGACCAAAGATATGAATCGGTTGTTTTGCCACAAGGTATGGCCAATAGCCCCACTATGTGTCAAATTTATGTTGATTAGGCATTAAAGTCAATTCGACAAAAATATTCCAAGCTTATTATCTATTATTATATGGATGATATATTATTATGCCATTCTGAGGAAGATATTGTAAAGGATATTTACTCTGAATTAATAGAACAACTCAAATTATGGGGACTCATTATAGCCCCTGAAAAAGTTCAAGTTGGTACTACACAAGAATTCTTAGGAGCCCCATTAAACAGGGCTGTAGTAAAACCACTAAAAACTGTCATCAGGGTAGATCATCTGAAAACATTAAATGATTTTCAAAAACTACTAGGGGATATAAATTGGATTTGTCCATATTTGAGGCTTTCCACAGGAGAACTACTTCCTCTTTTTAATATCTTACAAGGGGATCCCCATCCCACATCTCCCAGAGAGCTCACTCCTGAAGCATGTCTGGTTTTGAAAATTATACAAAAAAGATTAGATGAGGCCCAATTAGATCATAACAAGAAACTACTCACTGGAGTCTTTTGGCAAGAGGGTCCCTTGTTTTGGGTCCATCTAGCCTGTTCACCCAATAAAACTCTCTTACCCTACCCTGAAGCAGTAGCTCAAGTAATCCTAAAGGCACTTAAATAATCTATCTCAGTGTTTGGAATTCATCCAGCTACTATCATTATTCCCTATGATAAGCATCAACTTTCTTGATTTTGTAATTTCATGGATTCTTGGACTGTTGTTAGATGCTCCACTCAAGCTAACTTTGATATTCACTATTCTAAACATCCTTATATACAATTTTGTAGTAATTTGGGATCGTTATAATCCTTTCTTTATTGGACATATCTGAGCTAATACCAATTTACCTGGACCTTTAGCTCTAGGGAATAATGTAGCAGACATAGCAATAAGGATCCCCACATTTTTTCTGCGTTTGAGGCAGCAAAAAATTATCATCAACAATTCCATGTTAATTCTACAACATTAAAACTGAAGTTTCCCATTACTAAAGAAACTGCACATGCTATTGTTAAATCTTGTGGCCAGTGTACAGTCCTCCATCATCCACCTTCTATAGGAATTAATCCTAAAGGACTGTTACCTAATCATCTATGGCAAATGGATGTTACTCACATTCCTGAATTTGGTAACCTTAAATATGTACATGTATCTGTAGACACATGTTCAGGTATCATCTTTGCGTCGCTATACAGCAGAGAAAAAGTCAAAGATGTCATTTCCCACTGTCTCCAGTCTTTCGCAGCCTGGGGACTTCCTAAACAACTTAAAACGAACAATGGCCCTGCTTATACTTCAACCTCTTTTAACCAATTTCTCACTAAATTTGAAATACTCTTTATAAACAAAAAGGGGGAATAGAGGAGACCTTCAGGTCCCCTAAAGATAAACTTTCTCTTTGCCTCTTTATTTTAAATTTTTTAACTCTGGATAATGAGGGTGGCTCTGCCACTGAGAGACATGGCAATCATAAACAACATGATAGGGCGATGGTAAAATGGAAGGATGTTCTTACTGGACAATGGAACGGATCAGACCTGGTGCTTTACTGGAGCCGCAGCTTGGTTTGTGTGTTTCCACAGGACAAAACATCGCCTATCTGAGTTCCTGAGCAACTAACTCAACCAGTGCCAATGCTACCAACAAGTAACTCAGACCAACAAAATGAAGATGCTGAACATTCTTCTGATGGCCATGATGTTCATAGCCTTTCCCCCTTGAACTAACTTACAACCTCTTTTTAGTCTCTTAGGAGGAACAGTTCAACTATGTACCTTTCCACCTACCCCAGTTTGTTTGTTTCCTCCTTTTATGTTTTTGTTAACCAATTCTTCAAATTCTTCTTCTTCTGTTCTCAATTGCACCACAGATCTATGTTATCTATCTCAATGTTGGAATGCTTCAATGTTTTCACAGGAGGTCATAATGGTGTTCTTACTTTCCTACCTGTTCCAGTCTCTGTTACAGATGCAGAGTTGCCAGTATTGCTATCTAGAGGCAAGAGAGATTTTGGCATTACAGTGGCTGTGGTCACTGCAACAGTGGTTTCTGCAACAGCAGCACTAGCAACTGCCATATCTACAGCAACAGCAGTCAATCACTTGGCTGAAAATATAGCTGCAACCTTACAGACTAAAGAGACCCTAAACCAACATCAAAGAGCAGGCATAGTCCTTGTAAATCAAAGAATGGACTTACTACAAGAACAAGTGGACGTCTTACAAGAACTTTTGGGACTGGGATGTATTTATCCTTTAAGAGCAGTGTGTGTCACCCCTATTGCTTATAACAACCTTAGCTCTGTGGCTATGTTATCTAAAAATCTCTCTGTCTACCTTACTGGCAGTTGGTCATCTACGTTTGATAATTTAACCAGTCAGCTATGAACGGAAATACTCAGAGTCAATGCCACCAGGGTTCAAGTTGCATCGGTATCGAAGATGTTCTCTTTGTTATCTAAAGCCCTGGGATTGACAAAACAGTGGGATGGAAGAGTAGCTGTTCTGATTATTATCTGCTTAGGGATAGCCTATGTTATACGCAGCCAAATCAGAGCTCACCAAGATGCCCGACGTCATCGACGGACTATAGTATAGACTTTGGCAGCCATTGAGACAGGCACATCCCCCCAAGTATGGCTAAGCATACTGGACCAGTAGTCAAAGATGGGTAAGATCCGTGGAAATGCATACCAACCAAAGACAGGGCACTGACACCTGGAGGTCAGAATTTCAACGACGGGTAAGGATGTAATTTGCCATGGACAACCTAATACAGGCATGGTCCCAAGTCATCTTTTCTTTATTTAAAGAATAAAGGGGAGATGTCAGGGGCGGGCTCTGAGGGCCTCAGAGCTGCACCCTGACCTAATCTCTAAGATGGTGCCTGTCAACTTGCCAGACTTAGCTGCACTCGTAAACAAGTTTTAGGAAGTAACTCTGGTTGGCTGTTGTACATTAGGCAATCCTGGTATCTGCCTGGAGACTGTTCCTTGATAGGCTGACTTTCCTTGTAGTCTACTCTCTGATAGGCTGATGTTATCGATATAAGTCTGAGACTTGTGGAATAAACTCTTTTTGTTTCCTGTGATCAAGAAAAGTGTATGCATTCTGATTGTCCCCATGGGTGGTGGGCGATCATAGATTTTCTCCCATTTTGTAGGCTCTCCATGTTCTTGAGTGTTTGTTTCTTTGTGAAGAAGATTTTTATTTTGATGTCATCCCATTTATTAATTTTTTAAATTTAATTATTGCACTTCAGGAGTCTTGTTGAAGAAGATGGTTACTAGGTCAACTTGATGGCATGTGGGGCCTTTATTTTCTTCTAGTATGAGCAGGGTCTCTGGTCTAATACCTAGGTGTTTCATCCATGTTGAGTTCAGTTATTTGCAGGGTGAAAGAGAAGGATTAAATTCCATTTCACTACACATGGATTTCCAGATTTTCTAGCACCATTTTTTGAAGATAATTATCTTTTCTCCAATGTATATTTTTGGTGACTTTGTCCAGTATGAGATTATTCTCTTTATGTGGTTTCATCTCTGTGTCTTCTGTTCTACTCCTTTGGTCTTTTTCCCTGATTTGGTGCCAATAACATGCTGTTTTTTGTCACATAACTATATAGTATAATTGAACATCTGGAATTGTGATGCCTCTTGCTTCACTTTTTTTTTTTTTTTTTTTTTTTTTGCTAAGGATTGCTTTTACTCTTCAGGGCTTGTTATTTTCCCAAATAAATTTCATGATAGTTTTTTCTGTTTCTATGGTGAATGCCACTACAGTTTTTTTACATGTTGATTGACCTTTATTTTATTCATTTATTTTTATGTGCTACTGAGTATCAAACCCAGTACCTCACACATTCTATGCAAGTGCTCTACCACTGAGTTACAATTCCAGCCCCACCATTGGAATTTTAAGAGGAATTGCAATAAATCTTCATACATTAAATCTTTTTGGTAGTGTGGCCATTTGGTGAATATTAATTCTGCCCATCCAAGTACATGGGAGATCTTTCCATCTTCTAAGTTCTTCAATTTTTTCTACAGAGTTCTGTAGTCTTCATTGAAGTTTCACCTCTTTTGTTAGATTAATTACCAGGTATATTTTTGAGATTATTGTGAATGAGATAGATTTCCTAATGTCTCTTTAAAGTTGTTTCATTGGTGGTGTATTATAGCATAATTGATTCATAGCATTTTGCAGAATTCATTTATGAGTTCTAGAAGTTTTCTGGCAGATATTTGTCTTTTTTAATTTGTTCTTTTTAGATATACATAACAATAAGGATATTGTGATATATTTATAGAAATATGGAGTACATTCAAATTCTAATTGGCATCCCAGTCTTGTGATGGTACATGATGTGATTCATTGTGCTGTATTTACATATGTAAGGCAAGTTTTGTCAGTTTTTCCACTGTCTTTTCCATTCCTATACCCATTCTCTTCATTTCCCTTTGTCTAATCTTCTTAACTACTATTCTTTCCCACTATTTTCTTGTGTTCTAGCATCCAGAGAGAACATTCAACCTTTGTATTTTGGGGATTGGCTTATTTTAGTTAGCATGATAGTCCATGCTAAGATTCATCTATTTACTGGCAAATGTCAAAAAGTCATTCTTCTTTCTATATGAGCAATATTTCATTGTGTATTTATACCACATTTTCTTTATCTAATCATCTGTTGAAGGGCTCCTCAACTGGTTCCATAGCTTAGCTATTGTGAATTGAGCTGCTATAAATATTGATGTGTCCACATCACTGTAATAGGTTGATGTTTTTCTTTTCTTACCAGGGATTGAACCCAGGGCACGTAACCAAGTCACATCCCCACCTACCTTTTTCATATTTTATTTAGAGACAAGGTATTTCAGAACTGCACAGGACCTTGTTAGATTGTCTTTGAACTCCTGATCCTCCTGCCTCCGCCTCCCAACCTGCTGGGACAATATACTGATCTTGACTACTTTGGATATAGAGTTTTTGGGTCTTCTAAATATAAGGTCATGTCATCAGCAAATATAGTTTGATATCTTCTTTTCCTACTTATATCATTTTAATTTTTTTCTTTGCCTAACTTCAAGGACTACATTGAGTAGAAGTGGTTAAAGAGGGCATACCTGTCTTGTTCAAATTGTTATAGAAATGCTTTCAATTTTTCTCTATTTAGAATGTTGGCCTTGGTTTTGATGTATATAACTTTTACAATGTTGAGATATTTTTCTTCTATCCCCAGTTTTTATTTTTCTTATTTTTTTTCTGCATTGGTGGGGATTGAACCCAGGGCCTTGTGCATGTGAGGCAGGCACTCTACCAACTGAGCTATAGCCCCAGCCCTCTAGTGTTTTTAAGATGAATGGATACTGTATTTTGAAAAATGCTTTTCTTCCCATTTATTGAGATAATCTGTGGTTCTTCTCTTTAAGTCAATTTATTTGATGAATTACATTTATTGATTTATGTATGTTGAATCAATTGGGCATCCCTGGGATTAATCATAAATTTTAATATAATCAAAGAAAATACAGAACACTTATGAAAACATATAGCTTACTTATGGTGACTTTCTATTTCACTGACTTTCTAATCAAAGTTTTCAAACTACACTTTTATTAAGCTTTTGAAATAATTATAAAATTGACAATAATGAGCAAGCATTTGTTTTACAACTAAAAATGTAGACACAGATGTAAATTCTATTTCCATAACCATTTCACAAATACACCTTTCTCTCATTTCTTAGGACCTTTACTTTACAAGTGAACTAGAAATGACTATTTGCTGCTTCTTTTACCTTAACCACATTTGACATTCATTATGGTTCTTACCCCGTACCCATGTTGACTTAAGTTACATCTATAGTTGTACAGTTACAGTGTTCTGTTTTTTGTTCCCCACATTCTTGGAAATTCCCAACATTTGTAAATCCTTAAGTCAAAGACCTTGACCATAGCAGAGGTTTCTGTATACTTTCCTCAGGCTCCATTTTCCATGGGGTTGGTGTGCAGTGGATCCAGGTGTAGAAAAGAACCTATCTTGCATCCCAGGACCTGTGACATGGAAAACAAATGAAGAAAAACTGGTGAAGACTTGATTGTACCTCTATACTAGCTGAGTGACCAGATGCTCATAGAACCAACATCATTTTTAAAAAATTAGATATTTCCTCATGTGGATCATATGTTCAAAAAAAAAAACCTGTTTTAGACTTATGATGTAAAGTATCACTAAAGGGATCTGAAGGGCTTGAGCTAGAGGAATCTTATCTAGAAGGTACCAGTTTTTAATTACTCTTCAATCCTCAAACACAATCAAGTTACATAAGAGAATGCTTATCCAGATATGTATGTCACAGGTATAGATGTACCATGCCTTTTTTTCCCCACATAATTGGATTTTTCTCCCATCTCTTAACCTTAGAAAGTAAATTTTATGTTTGTAAACATTGCATAGCACCACACTTCTTAAAATTTCTTTCTAAATCTTTGAGGCTATTGCATAGAAGTTTTGATCAAGAAGGTCTGAATCGTGTTTTAAATTAAGAATATCATTTGTCCAAAAATAAACAGAAATCAAAAGTGATTCAAATGATTGAGTCTAGTTAAATGGATTGCATTTTCTCATTGTGTAATTCTGTTTTACTCCTGTAAGTAACAAAAAGTGTTTTCAGAAGTGGAAATTTTTGTAAAAATTATGATCAATTGTTCTTCCTTCATTGATGAATTTATAGATTTAAGGAATATTTTGAAATGGCACTTCTGTTTGTCAATAATTTTTACTTATGTGGATTTTGCTTAAATGTAAGACTAAATTTTCAAACTTAAATTTGAATAATATTGCTTCAGATCCTATAAGTTTAATTCCTTAAATCTTTGAGTCTAATCTCAAATTTAATTTGTAGAATCTCATTGATAATGAATTGTAGAGTTTTGATGACATGGGCTCTGTTTTGAAGGGTAAAAGCATTTCAGTTAATTACTGCAATTTAATAAATATAATTCAGAACAAGAACCCACATCATTCTTAGATAGGATGATTGTATTTCTTAATTTGTTCTTGGGTATCTGGGAGAGTTTATTGAGATGTAATGACATGTAACCTTTCAAATAAAGGTTTGAGAATTAATGATGTCTTATCTTCAATAAGATCATTAGTTTGATTTTTACTGAGATTTAAAAACATAGCATTTGCCATTCTCAATTGAAGCCAGGATCAATTTACTGATAAACTGCATCCAGTTCTAATTATTTTTTATTTTGAGGCAGGTTCTTGATAAGATGCTGAGGCTGGTTTCAAACTTGTAGGCTTCCTGCTTCAGATACTTGAGTCACTGGGATTATAGACATGTGTCATCATGCTCACTCACTACCCCCTTTTTATTTATTTTTATTTTTATTTTATTTATTTATTTGTGGTGCTGGGGATTGAACTCAGGGCCTTGTGCTTGCAAGGCAAGCACTCTACCAACTGAGCTCTATCACCAACCCTTTTTCTAATTTGTTTGTTATCTCCTTTTTAATTACCAGAGATAACTTGTTCTAAATACTACTTTTTGAGTGGTTGCTCCAACTAAATTTACTTTGGAATTATAAAAACATAATAATTGTACCAATAATTTTACCTTTAAATTTTCTTTCATTGTCTCCCACATGAGCTTTTGGCAGACACCTCATATCAGAATCACAACAGTTTTATTAATTTAATTATCAATACTGTACAGAGGAGCAGAGAAAGAACCTCAGCTAAACAGGGAGAGGGACAAGCATGGATGTTGAAATTAACTTCTGTACTGGATTCCAGAATCAGAAGGTACCATTCTGTGAGATGTTATGGGAAGGAGACAGATATGCCTTTAACAAGTGTTGGGTAAATTTGGCAAAAGCCGAGGCTCACCCCTGCTTCAGTCACAAATAAAGCTATTTACACTCTTTGCCTCCTATTTAAGGGGCTAAAGAGACACAGGAAGACTTGGAATTTTATGTGAAAAGAAACTTTAGGATGCAGGCCTGCCACCAAATAGGCTCATCCTCTCACCATGGAGTTATGTCAAGGTGAAGGACAAGCTGAAAGGGAATAACAGGGAAGAGCATTTTAATCTTTAAATTTTTCTCAGATACCTCTGCTGTCTTCTGATTTTTGCTGCCACTGAAATGTCTCCATGATAACCCACCATGATATTAAGATAAAAACTCTCTAGACCAGGGTTTTATTTGGTGGCCTATGGTCAATCACTGTCTCACAACAGACATATAATAAAACCTACTGCAAGTCCTGCTAATTCAGACTCTGTGAGCAGTAACAGACACCTGAGTAGACCACATGTAGTCACAGAGACATCTGTGCAAACTTCACTGCAGGTGGGAACTTAGCTGTCTGCCTCAGTTGTCAGTCAGGGCAGTGGTCACATCAAGGGGACATTGGGCCTTTCTATGGGCATTTTTAACTATCAAAAACTGCAGATGTCTGTGCTAGGTTATCTATTAGGCAGGGACCATGGATGTTACTAAGCACATCATCATATACAGGAAAGTTCCCCAACATAACAAAGCATGTGTTCTCTCATGTTAATCATGCTGAAGCTCAGGAACCCTGGTATAGATCATAAATGCTAATCAGGAAGGCACTGGGTCTTTTCTGTTTCATTATTTTGTCCCCAGTGCTTCAAGAACAGTGATTATTTTAGAGAAGGTGAGGAAGAGAGAGAAAAGAACTGGTAGAGAAAGACAGATGGCATCTTAAAACCTAGGGGCAAAGGAATTAATAATTTGGGCCTGAGTCTTGTGCTACAGTCTCTCTGTCAATGAGTTTGGTCATTCTACCAAAAGTTTTCCATCCAAGTCCAGTTGTTGATGTGAAGCCAGATACCCCTCCTTGAATATCAGGCAAGATTCCTTGTAAGTAGTAATGCCCTATTGAGAAAGTAGTCTTTCCTCTTCTATTCCAAGCATGCACAATGAGTCATTGAGCACTTCACCTGCATGCACACACACACACACACACACACACACACACACACACAAAATTAACATGCAGGGTCACTGGAATCCACTGCCCCATACTGGAGCTGGTGACCTGAGAAGGTCTCATGCCAACTCCAAAGAAAACCCATTGACTTCTGATTGCATACATTCAGAGTCATATGCATGGTGCTTCACTTCCTCTTCCAAGTTGTTATTAGAGAAAATATAAGCTCCAGTGAGAAACAATATCTTGCAAATCCTGCCCACTGTCCTCTTCTCTCTGAGGAGTCTGTCCTTGTCCCAAGCATCCTGATCTCACTCCAGATTGAGGATAAAAAGACAGTTTGTTGACGAGCATCTGCATTCTCTGCTCTGCTGGCCAAACTTTATTTCAAACTGGAAGGTTCTCCATTAAAATGAATGACTCCTGGTGCTCTGCAATCACTCAGGAGTCTGGTGTCTGAAGCATGTGATCTGATAGACCATAAAAAACAGATTCTGGACTGGAAGCACCAGAGAGCAGACTTGCCAGAAGCACCTGCAGAGTTACACTTTCTTCCTTTCTGGTAATGGAAAATACTTCCAATAACCATGACATTTATTGTTGGTACACTTTATCTTTGACACTGGGACTTTTATGACCCTGAAGGTCATGCCCTCCTATGCTGTTTTGTATGTGAGTGAGTGTCTGTGTGCAGATGTGCATGTGCATTTGGGGTGTTTATTCAAATTGAAACCAGGAGCATTCTAAAACTCACCCACAACTGAATTAAATCCCTAACCCCTTTTTAAATTTTATTTTAAGGCAGAGTCTTACAAAATAGCTCAGACTGACCTCCTGCCTCAGTTCCTTGAGTCACTTGGATTACAGACATATGCCACTGAACCCAGGACATGCCTTCCTGGAGATAGTTAATTCTTAGAGAGTCAGCCATCTCTCCAGCATATTCACCTTACACAAACCAATCCAGTTCCCACACCACCAATTCCCTCCCTATTGGTCTTTCAACCTCCTGTGACACTATTTGATTGTCTTATTCATACCAAGTCCAGGTCCCAGAGAACAAGGGATGGCCTTTTCTACTAGAGCCTACTGAAATTATTGAAACATACTAATCCTAAAACTACTTATGCTGCCTCCTCTTTTACTCCTGAACAAATAAAATAAGTCTTTTTCCCAAGTTCTCCCTCACCTTCCACACTCTCTGCCTCCTGAACAACACTGGTACTTCCCATATGGCCTGGTGCAACTGTTTATGGAAACTGTAGAAGTCGTGAGAGTCAAATCTGTTTCTGTGAGTCTTAATATACCAGATTAAAAAAAATGAAAAGTACCCTTACAAGAACGCCAAACTTGAAAAACTTCTCAAAAGAGCCAGGACAATTGCATCCATAGCCTGAGTCCCTGGGCCTGGGTCATGGGAGTCCACCAAGTTCTCTGTATTCTGTTAGGCCTTCCCCATCCTTTGTGCTGAGAAATAGGAAGGACTGCAAGAGATGGGAGGGGAGGAAGGTCACTGTACCTGGAAAGTGGAAATTGTGCAAGCACTATTTCTAATGCACATAATTTCTTTGGTGGTGGCCTCAAACTTGGGTCACAGAAGAGGCCTAGGAGCAGACAAAAGCCCACAATAGTCTGGAGTAGAACTAGACTTGGACTAGTTTTCTTTCCATTTCCTCAGTTACCTTTCCAATGAACACTTTAAAGCATCATAAAAGTCAGATCATTTTCTTTCTTGGGTGTTCTTACAATCAGATTAGACTTCCCATGAGAAGAAAATGGCCTGTTGTGACTTTATTACCTCTCCTCCTACTGATGGTATTATCAGAGCCTGTGACCAGAGCTCTGCCATCCCCAGAACTAAGAACTATGGGATCATGGTCAGCCTAATGTGCATGGGGACTAGGACCTGTAAAATTCTAAAGGATTTTCCTGCTGCAGTACCAAGGTTATTGCTCCCTCCAATCAATGCCCCTGACTGCATATCACTTCCTGGACACCACAATAAAATCATCCTCAGAAGTCCCACTGCAGAGTGCCCTTCAGTTTTTGCAGAAAAGTGCACTGTCACCATCTAATTTTCTCGAAGGGAAACTGCAGGGATCTGCATACCACGACCCAGGATCTTCCATATAGGAAAAATGTGGTCCTCTCTCGTAGTCCTCCCAGTCATCATCAGAGCACAATGACAGAGCTTCTTAAAAAATATATTAGCTAATGCTTCCACCTCTGGAAGAGAATTAAAAGACAAAACATTTACAGGGTTTTGACTGTTAAGTTTGGGTGTGGTTTGGGATTCTAAAGTGGACACTGCAAAATGATTCTCTGGACTCCTGGGTGTTAGGAAACAGCTTGTGCAGCCTCTTATATCTCAGAGCTCCTAGGCTGGAAATGACTAACCCTGGAAGCCTGCCTGCCTTCAGTGACAGTCAGTGAGATCATCATAAAAAGGATTTTATCAAAGTGGTGAAAAAGATTGTGTTCTTGGAGGAAAGACCAAAACAGGTGGTCAGCTGCAAGTGTGTACCTGAAGGGATCATGAAAATTAGGATCCCTGCATCTGATACTGCAGGTCTGGGGTGTGACTTCAGAATCTGCATTGCTATCAAGTTCTCTGGTGAAACTCAGTTGATCTGGGACCCACTCTTAGAAACCCATTCAACCATAGCATAACTTAGAATGGTTTCTTCTTAAATGATAGGAGAGAGACAGATGTGAGAACATGAAGTTAAGAGAATAATTTTATAAAGTGGGCTCACTGTGATGATCCTCACTTGCTTTCTTTTTCAAGAAGCAATTTACCTGCAACCCTACCAGGCCTAAGTGGACAGGATATGTCATATTCTTCAGGAAACTACCTGTTTTCTGCAGGAGAAATACAGTCCTGAAATAATGTTCATAAGGAAGGAAGATTTTAGTGACCCTTTCCACAGACTAGATGCCAAAACTCATGATTATAAAGACAATTCCTTCTAATCATATAATCTGTAAGAATTTTTGTTTAAGAATTAAATGAGAACCCGTAACCATGGGTGAAAGTTACCTAGAGTTGTGGGGACTTGACAGTCTGAAATCATTGAGCTGTCAGTCAAAAATCATGATGTGAACATTGTTGGGACTCTCTGGAAACTTCTCTAGGACCCTCTAATAAAACTAGAGTGCAGAAGAGGCACACAGTCTCTCTCATTTCTGAGAGGACTCACTCTCTTTCTTGAGAGTCTCCATTTCCCTTGTCCTATCACTTCAATAAACTCATGCCTATTACTCTGAGCGATATTTCTGAAGTCTTTCTAACTTGATCACAAGAATTGGGGTTAGAAAGGGAGCCTTTGCACTGTCTCAGTTTCCCAGAAGTCACCAGTTCTGTAACATTAAACATTCGAAGATTCTCATGATCTGCATTGATCTTGCTCCAGATACACTGTCAAGATTTCAGGTGCCTCAGTCTACAGCTCTTTCAGGAAGAGTCAAAGGTAGAAAGTGTAAGAATAGAGGTAAACACTCGGAGTGCCTTTGCCCTTCTCACACTCTAGCAGATAGGTTTACCAGGAGATAAACTTGGACCCATTTCTGAGCATCAAATGCCCTTGTTTCCCACTGCAACTTGCAAATGATCAATAATGCCAGGACTCTCATCATCCATATTCCCTGATGCCAGGTTTTAGGTGACTCTGCAAGATATACGTAATTTTTTATTACTTTTTTGCAATGATTTACATGTGATGGCTTTCATGCTAGAGATTTACCAGTACAAAGGGGAAGCCTCTGTGCTGTACAACCAGCATGATTTCATATGATGATCATTTCCTGCCTGCAGTCTCCAGCACCTAGGTTCTAGTCAATGCTGGGTCCAATAAGAAAACTGCATTTAACCAATCAAAGGTGAGCAGTGCTCTGAGCTCCTCCCTTCCATCCTGTTTGGCACAATCAAACTACAACTACATTTGGCCTACCAGAAGTTATTGTTACTCTGACACCCCACCAACAGAAATCCATAGGACTACTCCTGTTCTATTCACTCAAGAAATATGCTTCAGTTGATGTGGTTCTTAACATACACTGTAGATCTAGTGAAAAATGATTTCCTGAAAAGAGCAAAGAGCAAATAATTGATTACCAAAGAAAGGGAGATGGGTAGATATCACTAACCAACAACTGATTGCTAACAGCCCCTGGGGGAAAGGAAGAATCACATCCTCCAATACAAGCAATCATCACCTGGTTGACTATCTTCCTGCCCTTTTGATCATCTTTGGTCACAGAGGCAAGATAACAGGAGAAGAGGACAAGAGAAAATAAAACCTAAAATTTATAAAGGGAAAATTCACCCCCACTCCCTTGAGCATCAGCACTGAACTTCTTTCCAGAGCGTGCTCTCTCTCTCTCTCTCTCTCTCTCTCTCTCTCTCTCTCTCTCTCTCTCTCTCTCTCTCTCTACTCTATTCTTTAAATAAAACTTTTTTTCTTGCCTTGACATTTCTTGGGTGTTTAATTTTCAACAGAGGAGTAACAAGGACCAATTCCTGATTTTTAAGACTGGTTTCAGTTGTACATAATGCTAGAATTTGTTGTTACATATTTATACATGACTCAATAAAACAATATAATTTGGCTAATATCAATTCCCAGCACTTCCCTCCTCCCTCCCTACATCCCACCCCTTGGTCCCTTTTTGCTACTGATCTTCCTTTGACTTTTAGAAGATCTACCCCCTGCTTTGTTTTCTTTTTTCTCTCTACCTTTCATATATAATATAGAACCCTTAACCTTCTGGGTTTGACTTATTTCTCTTAACATGATGGTCTCTAGTTTCATCTATTTTCCTGCAAAAACATAAGTTCAGTTTTCTTTATGGACGTATAAAACTATATTATATGGTATATATATACCACATTTTCTGTATCCATTCATCTATTGATGGACACATAGACTGGTTTTATAGTTTGGCTATTGTGAAATGTTTTGCTATAAACATGGATATGTATGTTTGTTCCACTGTAGCATGATGGCTTCAGTTATTCAGGATAAAAAGTAAAGAGCGTACAGCTGGGTCATATAGTGGTTTCACATTCAGTCTTTTGAGGAGCATCCATATTCATTTCCATAGTGGTTGCATTAACTTACATTCCTCCCAACTGTATGAAAGTTTTTCTTTTTCTTCACATCCTCTGCAACATTTATTGTTTTTGTTTTTGATGATTGCCATTCTGAATTGTGTGAGATAAAATCTCAATATAGTTTTGATTTTCCTTTCCCTAATTGGTAAGGATGTTGAACAATTTTTTATATATTTCTTGGTCATTTGTATTTCTTCTTTTGAGAAGTGTCTGTTTAGTTTATTTGCACATTTATTAATTGGGTTATTTGATTGTTTTGGAGATTTAATCTTCTGTTGTTCCCTGCTATCATTCTCTTTTCCCTCCATTACTACAAAAGGGAATTGAGAAAAACAATAGGTCTGTCAATACTCTTGGTTTCAAGTGACATAAAACCAACTCTAACATAGGCAAAGGTATTGTGTATGTGTGTGGGGGGAGTTGTGCTCTTTTACAAGTAAAAACACTGTGGGTAGTTCTAAATGCAGGCAAAGCAGGTGTCCAGTGATCCAGTGTCTTTTTCTCTCTCAGTTCCCATTCCATATTATGTCCTCACCTGTAGACAAGAGATGACAATAAGCTTTCCATGCTTACTTTCTACCAGTCATTTGTGGGCCTCTTAATCTGTCTGGGTCAACTCAAGCCAATTTGGGAGACTAAGTGCCTCCTTGTTCAGGGGGCTTCCATTCTGTGACTTCTTAGGCCTAGTCACCTACCCCACTCACCCCACATGGGAGAGATACCAAATAAAATCAGGAGCTACTTCTGGAAGAAGAGAAAATAAACACTATAGATTGAGCACAGTCACATCCTGACCCCCTATCCTTCTGTCCAGGTGCTGCTAAAATGTCTGCCAGAGACCAATCTGCATGGGAAGACAGAGGAGCCACCAACTCCAAAAGGAAGAAGGGCCTTTGAGATTATGAGGGAGAAGCTGCTCACTGTACAGAGAAGGAAGTCAGTTCTGAGGTCCCTTGTCTCCTTATCTTGCACAAATTCTGAATCAATGTCCCCTGACTCCCAGCACAAGTTTCCAACCCAAATTACATTAAGTTCATCGTTTCAAGGACAGACTTCTCATCTAGAATAATCTAATTTCTGTCATATATCCATATAGTCACAATGAAATTCTCTCACCTGGGAGATAAAACACATGACTGAAAGACTAATGATTCTATAGAAATAGAAATCATCTAAACAGCTCTACCCACCCAACTCTCATCCTGAAAACTTCAAGACTTCCCATTCTGTTGATTGGAAACCTCAAACCAGATGCTGCAGATGGATTAAATTTCATCATTTTCAGAAAGCAATATGGAGTCACTGTGTCTTAGAGGAGGCAGGGCAGTGGCCTGAGCCCTTTTCTCTCACAGGTGGCTGCTCTGCTGTCTGCTGCTCAGTCCTGTTCCTCAACTGAGTGTCAAAGTCTGACCACCTCTGGTACCTCTTTAAGTGCTAGTGGTGGATGACAGGGGGTGTTTGGGGTGCTGCTTCTCAGCTGCCTGGATTCAGCACAACTACACCCTGAGGAGAGCTGATTAGGCATGAGAGACACAAGGAGGCTAAGGAGAAAGAGGTCCAAACAATTCAAGGACAGAGCTTGTGGTAAGGAAACTGGATTCCAAGGAAGGCTGGTCTTGTGTGATAACAATGGGAGAGAACAGAAATCCTTCCCCAATGAAAAATACTTCCTGTACCATCACTCTTTGGTTTTACTCTTTTGGTTAAGGTTTTTATATTTTACAGATTATTTTTATTATAGCTAAAAATTAGAAGGAACCCAAGCATTGAAAGGAACAATATGGCTGTGTATTACTGTTCTACAAGCTTTCAAGCAGACTTATGAATAATGGCCTAAAAATATGGATGGTTTAAGTGACTCAGGTAATGTTCAAATGTAAAACAGTAATTGCACGTATGATGAGATCACTATTGTGCTATCTGATGCTGTATTTCTTGAGCAAAATGTCTGAAGCATATACAAGTGTGGTGGTACTAGTGAACTTGTGGGACAGTGTGTCAAAGTATAGAAAGATATGATCCAATTATATTCCCTGTCCCCACTCAGAGACTCATGTGAGGTGCCATGCAAGAAGAATGCCACTGAATTTTGCAGAATTCAAGTCATTGTGAGGGTTTTTTCCCAAATATTTAGATTTGAAATTGACATTCAAATGGAACTGAATGTTTCAATGCTGCTTGGGCATTGAGCCCTGGCCCTGACCTCTTCAAGTTTACAATCCAGGATGAATATTCACAAGTGAACTTTTTGCTTCTTGCTCCTCTAGCATTGTAATGGAACTCAAGGTCACTGGACCATGCTGCCAGCCACTGCTATAGTTCCTTATGTCTCTTTCTCTGTCTCTCTCCTTGCTGCCTGCCCAGCCCGCCTCAGCAGGACCCAACCAGAGAGTTCCTTCATAAGTACTATTTAAGACCACATGTTGATGTACTGTTTGTTAACACTAGGATAAAATTAGAGCCCTGGTCTCCTTACTTTCATTGCTTCTTGTTGGTGCTTCTACTTGCACTGGCCAGAAAATCCTAGGAGAGATTGGGCCATGTCTTCCTTGACTAAGAGTCTGTGCCAGTCTTCAGTACAGCACCTGGCCCAATGTGCCTGAAAGGGATGACTGCATAAGACAAATGTGTACTGACCTCAAGTTGTGACTACCAGAGATATGTGGTATGCCATGGCTGTGAGGATCTTGGGCATATTTGTTACCAGTCTAAGCTTGACCTCAATAGAGAAATTGCCTTTAGGAAATTGGCTTTAGCTAGGGAAATGGCCTATCCCTCTCACCAATACCCAAGGACCAGGTCTGGATCATATTAGGCTATACGTCATGGGGGAAGGTAGGGCTCCCAATCCCAATATATTGCATTTTCTGTCCTGTCCCTGACTACCTTCTCCCTTCTCATCCCACATCCATTTTAAGCAACTGTTACTTGGCATCCATTGAGTCCTGGAAATGTGCCTGAAGTTTCTCAGTCAATCCTTCAAGAGAAATATTTTTCCCATTTTGTAAATGGAGCAAAACTGTTTACCAAAATACCTTGGATGCTGTTATTGACAAGCAAAACTCATAATTAATGTAAAGAAACATGGAACCAAATTGCTATAATCAGCCTGATGATGATATGTGTTTAGGTACATGATGATATAACTGAATCTCTACTGCAATAGAGGTTGCCAAAGGTGTCAGGGACTGAGAGAAAGGTAGATAGATATTCAGAGTGCTGAACAGAGAAACAGAGAGAGCTCCATCCCCATCTCCATTCATCCAAGGGAGGGATCTCAGGGAGCAGGGAATCTCAAGGCTTCCCACATTTTTCTAAAGCAAAGAGAAGCAGGACACATTTTAGTGGATTAGGGAGAGTTTTTATTTATTTATTTATTGGGATGTCTAACCATTTATTTACAAAATTAGGAAAATCTGCAATCAGCTTTCCTGGACTCACAATGAAAACCACATTTTTTATTAGAGACCCTTGAGACCCTATTAACAATAAGTCTTTGTTTTATGTGACTTTTTGCATAATTGAAACTTGGGGAGCAAGATAGCACACATAGCTTCCTTTAGAAACAGATCAGTTCTGCATGAAGGCAAGTAGACTTAGGTGAGCAGTTTGTGATGCTGTTGTTTTCCCCTTAAGAAGAACAGAGTGTTTTGCTGAAATTAAGGATACACACCTGGGCAGGGCCTTTGACAGTTTTGCAGGAAGGCAGGTGAGCACCCACTGCCTGAGATCCAGTGACTGGGCTGGATCCAGGGAAAGCACCCAGGTTGACCTTGGTTTGTGCAAGGCTGCCATCATGTGGCCACTGCAGATATTTCTCACCAGCAAACTTAGCAAGCCCAGGCACAAAGCTTGGTTTACACTGTTGAGCTCTCTTGACAGGCCCCTTCTGTAATAATCATGGTTTTCTACCTCCGGCCAGAATACAGGCTCAAGATATACTTGATCTCAGTTTGAGGAAAATAAGTTTCTAATGTAACCATTCAAGTCCAAGTCTTCTCCAGGCCTGCTATGAGCCTCCACCAAAGTGGAGCAAAACATTGACAAAATTCCCAAGGGACTGAAAGGCCATTCCTGTTTGTATGATTTTGCATTAATTAGAAGAAGACAAGGCAACACCCCAAAGGACACTTTGGAGAGGTTTTATTATGGAAAGAGGTCCAGGTATTTAAACATTGAAGAAGTGCTAATTTCTTAGCATTACAACCCAAAAGAACTTAGAACTCTGGTAACCAGGCACCTGCATTCTAGGGACAATCCCTTGGTTAGCTCATGTGAAGGAAGATGTGTGACAGAGCAGGATTTATTCCTGATGTATCCAACCCTTCCAAGGTTTTAGGCACAAAAAGATCCAGAGTGGGAGTATTTTCATATGTTGACTTAACCCTCACACCAGACCCTTATAGCCACTTATCAGGAGGCACCCAAAAGTAAAAGAGAGGAGCCTAGAGATGAGCAATCAAGGGAAGTTCTCATCTGGGATCATATCTGAGATGTCCTTTGACATTCCCTGTCTGTGTGTGTGTGAGCGGGGGAATTATAAAATCTGTAATAATAGGAGTAGATTATTCCATGTTGAAACTGTGGCAAAACTTTCATGTTTGTACTATTGAAAATGATGAGTAGGGTGGATATTTAAGTACTGGATACTAGATTTTTCTACTCAAATATTTACCCACAGTATTTGTTCTGTAACCAAGTGTCATCAATATATGGCCTATGCATATATTCATCTATACCTGGGTATGAATATTTTCAATGGGAGTGTCCCCTATGGAGTCAGCCAGGATGGCCAGAGTTAATTATTGTCCAACATGAATGACAATATCTTTTTAAGGTTTTTTTTTTTTTTTTTTTTTTGGTGCTGGGGATCGAACCCAGGGCCTTAGTGCTTACAAGGCAAGCACTCTACCAACTGAGCTATCTCCCCAGCCCCGACAATATCTTTTTAGAGCCCCATGCAGATCATTGTGGATCTACTTCTTAATTCTGTCTCCTTGGGGAAAGAACAGGTGCACCACACAACCAACAATGATATCGCTGGTCTAAAGTTAGATGAGATTTCTGGAGAAGAAACTCCACAGGTAGGAATTGGAGATGGTTAAGATAGGTACAAGACAAATACCCAAGTATAGGGACTCCCATAAATTCTGTTCCAGGTATTTACCACTTGAATGACCTATATTCCTATCCCTAAGGAAATCTAGACTGTATTAACCCTCCCCCCGGCAACCTAGTAGGTGTAAATCTTCAGATTACATACTTGTAGAAATAACAGAGAAAATAATTTCACATTGTTTATAATGATTACTGGGTACTGAATATTTCTTTTCTGGTGCTACCTGCCCCAGGTAGCCCATATACCAGTCATCTCTGCTGTACTTCTAGTTCTTTTACAAGACTTAAACACTAACACCTTCATCAAGAATGTATTGGCCTAAACATGAGTGAGGGTTACACAAACAAATGAGGTAAAATTAGTCTACATATTTTACATGACTACCATAACAAAAAAAGCTCTATAGTCCCATTGGGTAAGGAGAATGTCCTCACATGCCTTTATAATATTCTAGTAAGTAATGTCATTTCTTGCAAAAGTTCAGTTTTTCAATGTTTGTGGAATATGACATAATTCAATTGTTTCTTCATTCTGCCATGATGCAGGAACAGTGTGTATGTGTCCTAATAAACTGCATCACTATCATTGGACTGTTACAAGAATGCCACAGATGGGGTTAAACAGAAATTTTTTCATGCTAATTCCAGAATCTGTATATCAAAGTGCTTGCTGGAATGATTTCCTTTGAGGTCCACTCTTTGACATCTATATTGCCATTTTTTGTCACTATGTTTGCATTACATTTTTATATGCTATTTGTGTCTTTATTGCTGTTTTTTAAAGGAGATAAAGTGAATTGGATTATACATTACACCAATTAACTGGATTAAATTAATCATGTATTTAGGAAATATATTTAAGTAGAATCACAGTCTGAGGCACTAGGTATTTGGAACATTAATATATGGATTAACAGAGAGGCACAATTCAGTTAATAACAAACTAGTCTTCTGGTGAAGACAGACTCCTGGGAAGTGGAATACTGAGTGAAGGGATAAGCACATGTAACATTTTAATAGCTTCAGTCAGATTACATCACAGAAGGGTTGCCAAAGTTACATTGCCACAGAATGTCTGATTTTAGATACTTCTCTGCATCCAGGATTATCTGGGTGTTGGCATTTAAAAATTACTTTTCTTGGTTAATTTCTTGTCCTTGTGGCAAACAAAATCTCTGTTCCTTTTTTTTTTTTTTTTTTTTTTGCAGTTTCCCAATGGAAAAACTTGAGTTGCCTTTCAGCTGATTTATCAGCCACTTAGATTTTTTTCTTCCCTAAATCATACTCACATTTTGGGCCCTGTGTTGCACTTTCTTGCTCCCTGTAATCTCCAAGCATTTGCCCCAGTGAGGAATCTGAGTTGACATAGCTCTGATTCTAAAGAGTTCCCTTAAAGTGAAATAGGATAAACATTTATCTCTCAAATCAAAGGGACCTCCTGGGATGTTTTCTCTAGGCTGTCTCTTTAAAATGGAGAAAAATAATATTTCTGTAGATGGACATCCTCTATATCAGGAGCAAACCAGACTTTGAGATGCTTAGAATGAATTTGATACAGTTCTGCTCTGTGCAGCTCTCAGTAAAGACACAAGCTGCTGAGAAGCCATTTCATACCTAGAAACCTGTGTTTTCTCATTTCTACTATTGTATGTTTTCAGAGGACTCAGTTGGAAAATGTCTTCATGGGGGCTTTTGATTTAAGTATGTACTGTGTTTCCACAGCTGACAAAACACTTCGAAGTTACTGTGTAGATACTGCTTAACCATTATCTGACACCTTATTAATTTTCTTTCAGAAACTTAAATCTTAAAATTTCATCATGGGCACTCAAGTAATCCACAACCCCAAATACAACATGTCAACTCCTCCTGGTCTGAAATCCAGATTCCAATTCTCTAATGTTTTATGGTACTGCTAATAATTATATATCTCTCCAGTCTTGGCCTCCCTTTTGATGAATACTCTCAATTAAAAGAAAAATTCTGCTGCATGCCTCTATAGCCATGTCCCTCTTTGTTTTGAAATCATAGGGCTTTGTGTTCCTTTACCAGTTCTATAATTAATAAACCCTGATTAATAATATCAACCTATATTTTGATATGTAAAGGGGTGTTGAGTTAAATTCTAGCTTGTGTTTGCCCGAGATATAAACTGAAGCAGGATTTCCTGGATCCTGGAATGGAAACCCCAAGATGACACAGATATATGAGAATGTTCTGCTGAGTTATATAATATATAGGACTGAATTTTATATATGTATATCACAAATTCTGCTTTTTGATGAGAATAAGAAATTGCAAAAGCCTTCTGATATGGTGGAGGTATTTTGGCTTTGGAGTCAGACACAGCTCATCATGAGACCCAACCCACCTGCTTATTAGTTGTCCACCAGAGGAAACAGATATTACAGTCTGGCTATCAGGTCTAAGTCTAAATTGCCAAATAAGTTTGCATTTAATGTATTTAAACCATAGAGTCAAGACTGTGGAAGATTTCAAGTTATGTGACTTTAAATTCCTGAGCTCCCCCATCTTCTTTTTTATGCTGTCTTATATCTGCAATGGGAAAGAACCTATGACCAGAATGAAGTGGAATAGAATGATCTACTTTTGGACACTTCCTGGATGCAGGTTCCTGCTCCCACTCAGGACACTGTTTCTCCTACTTAGGGAGTCTGAGGAGAAATATTAGTAGAAAACTCTATCCATCAACTCTAGCATATAAAGAGATAGACAAGGCCCTTTAAGTCCCTGATGTCATAGGACTCACAGCTCTCAAATCTGGAATATAGCTACTGTTAAGTGGGTTATGATAGAGTCAAAATTGATGGTGTAGTTCTCAAAACACATATACTTCATTAGTAGTATTTTATTAGTCAGAGATAATATTCTGGATATGCCAGGTTATGTTATTAATATTAATTTCAACTGTTTCTTTTCATGTTATTAATGTGAATACTAGAAATATTTTAATTATCCTTGTGCCTTCCCTGTTGTTTCCTTTGGACATTGTTGTTTTATGGGGTTACTTCTCAGTTCAAAGATCAGTCTTTCTCCTAAACAAGAACAGAAAGCAGAAAAGTTAAATAGAATTTTATAGTAATTGTTATTATATTATTTTCATTCATGAATGATAAACAGGATATAACCCATAAACTTAAATAATCTTATTTGCAACGTTAAAAGCAAATGTTCTACTGGCTGGGCTAGATCCCACTTCAGGAAGAAAACTTTGCCTTAAAACAGCAGCCATAAAGAATGATAAAATTATGGCATTTTCAGGCAATAAATTGGAGGATATCATGCCAAGTGAGATAAGCCAATCTCAAAAATCCAAAGGACGAATGATATCGCTAATAAGTGGATGATGACACATAATGGGAGGTTGGAGGGGTTAGTGTCAGGGTTAGAGTTAGGGTTAGGGAGGGGGCAAGAATGGAGGAAGGAAGGACTGTATAGAGGGAAAAGAGGGGTGGGAGGGGTGGGGCGGAAGAGAATAAATAACAGAATGAATCAAACAACATTACCCTATGTAAATTTATGATTACACAAATGGTATGCCTTTACACCATGTACAAACAGAGAAACAACACGTATCCCATTTGTTCACAATAAAAAAAAAAAAAAACAGCAGCAGCCTGAGGCTCTGATGTGCAATTCCCTGATCTCAAAAGAAAAAAAAAGAAAAAAAACTGCAACCAACAAACCTGTCATCCTGGCTTTATTAATGCCAGGATTGGATAATACTTCCTGTCACTCAAAAAAAAAAAAAAAAAAAAGACTCACTGATCTCAGACTCAGGGGGTAGGATCTGAAGCCTGTCCAATCAGGAGCACTTAGTGAGAACTATCCAATCCTGTGTGAGGAGGGGTGTGATTCCACAATCTGACCGGAGTCTTTTACTCCTGAGTCCACCATTTTTGCCATTTGGCTCTAGGCTTCTCTCTCATCCTTTGGAGTTACATTTTGCTCTACTGTGAGGGTGCCGAAGATCCCTAGGGACAGTCCTGGGTCCTAGACACCAGGAAATAGTGAGTGTGCAGCAGCATCAGGAACTTGGGGAGGGAGACTGGGGGAGGGAGACTGTTGGAACCACAGAACTTGCTCTGGTGGGAACAGAAGCTAGCAGATGAGGATTTGGGGCCGGGTCTTCCCAGATGCTGGTGATTGACTTGTGGGACGATTATCATAATCAAATCCCCATATCCTTTCCCTGCAGGAGAGGAGCTGTGGTCTATAGGAACCTTGCTTCCTCCTGAGCTAACTTATTGTTCATTTTTACTTTCTTTTTCTTCACTTCCTTTTTTTTCTTTTCTTTTCTTTTTTTTTCTTTTTTTGTACTGGAAGTTGAACTGAGGGATACTTTAACACTGAGCTATATCCTTGGTACTTTTTATTTTTGTTTTGATAAAGAATCTAGCTAAGTTGCTGAGATTGGGCTTGTTATGGTATGATTTATCTAGACTTTAATATTGCAATGAAGTATATAATTTTTACATATGTATGGATTTATATATGGATTTCATTTATATTTTGATTCCTTATTGTAATAGTGTAGTTTCATAATATACATGAATGTCAGGTATGATAAGTATTTCTTTTGCTCTTACAATTGAAAAATTTCTTGACTAGTGTTATGTATAACTTTGTGGATGAATTTTAGAACTTAATGCATTATTGCATTATAGTTATACATAATATTTGGGTCCATTTTGACATAATCATACAAGTGCAGAATATAATTTGCTCCACTTCAGTACCCAGTAGTTTCCCTTTCCTTCTCCTACCTTCCCCTCTCTTCCATTTATTTATAGTTTTTTTAATTACTGCTTTATAGATACACATAAATGTAGAATTCACTGTGATATATTCATTTATGTACATAGCAAATTTGGTGGGATTATATTGTATTTTAATTTTGGGGAAAATTTTCATTTTGGGGATGTTGAGTTTTATCATATACACATGGGATGTGTAATTGAGTTTTGTGAGCATTTGATGATTTTCATTTTCTTATTAAATCTATGTACATTCTTTTTTTGTGTGTGGTGCTGGGGATTTGAATGCAGGGCCTTGTGCTTGGAAGGCAAGCACTCTACCAACTGAGCTATATCCCCAGCCCAAATCTATGTACATTCTTTCTGAACATGTATACATGTGAAATATCAGTGCTTATTACACCTACATAAAATTAAACATGGTGTTCTATACCATTTTAAAAAGTGGATATACTATGACCAAAATGTGACTGGCCCTTAGTGACCAGTGTTCCCTCAGGTTATTATTTATCTCTTCCCAGATGTACCATCCCGCTGGGTTACAAGTGTTTGGATGAATACTATTGTGTTTGTACATGTCATCATAATCACATATATTGTCATTTCAGTAAGTCTCTGTGATGGGGAGTATCGAAGAATAGCAAAACAGTTTCCACAATTAGATAACTTAAACTCCTCTCAAGTTTATGAGCATTCTTTTGTTTTATTATCTTCATCAATACTATTCAATTTTGTCTTTGATGAAATTTTGTTTTATATTTCTCTAAATTCTAAAGATGTTGAACATTTTATGATTATTGAGCATTTAGATATTCCCTGTATAAATTGGCAGTTCAAGACTCTTGTTTGCATTTCTTTAAAGTTTCTGGCTTCAAAGATAAGAAAATGAATCCAAAAAGGCAGATAGAATTTGATTTCAAGGAAAAAAATAGGGAATTAAGTATTTAAAAAAAAATATTTGCCTTGTGGGGTCTCTTGGTCCACCAAACAGCTGAGGAGCGTGTGGCAATAGAGTTGAAGAAAGACTTCTGGAAATCAGTTTCAGAGAACTTGATCTACATTTTTGTAGCATGGTAGGCTTATATCATCAAGCAGTCACCTGGCAGAATATCTCTGAGTGTTGTTGGACCCAGTGGGCTTACAACATGTGCAGGGATTATAACCAATGGACTAAAAGGTCACTGGCAGAAAAAGCAAGAGGAACAAAATGTGGCAGAGGATGAAAGGGGGCTAGGTTACTATAGTGATAGGGCTAAGTGCGGTTGGTGTTCTGACCACAGTATCCAGGTTCAGGGTTTGAGAACCTCTCACATAGGCAACGTAAACCTCTTTTACCTCATGTTCCCAACATTACCTTTTTTCTTCCCATGAGTAAGTAATGTAGGTTTCTTTTCTGCTTTATATTGGAGGTTATTTCAAATTGAATTCTAGGGTCTATCTTTGGAAATTCTAACAGGAAAAATAAATAAGGAAAATCTGTCTTCCCTATGGCTGTAGGAAAATGAATATATTTTCTCAAAATCATTTGTAGGTAAATTGTTGGATGGCACTTTCAGTAAAACATTCACTCTTCTTCCTTGAAGTTTTTTTTTTTTTTAATGTTTTTGACAGTGAATCATGCATTCTATTATCTGAATTTTGGAGTTTAATACAAAATCATATGGGATAAGAACTGGCAAATCCTAGAAATATTCATAAATAATTGTTTACTGAATGATATGTTGTGACAATAGCAACAAAAGGACATTTATTTTTTTTAGAAATAGTTACATAATTTTTCTTTTCAATTTCTTATTAACCTTATAGATTTATTTCTTTCCTGAGTCATACTCAGACTCTGGGCTTGTGTTGTGCTTTTTTGTACCTTATAACCTACAAGCATTTACCCTCATAAAGAATCTGGGTTGATAGCTGTTTCTGAAGAATTTCTTAACATGAGTCGAGGAAAAACATTTGTGTTACCCCTGGGATGTCTTCTCTAGGCACTCTCTTCAAAATGGAGAAAAATAATATTTCTCCAGATTGACATCCCCTATGTCAGGAGCAAACCAGCCTTTGAGAAACTTTGAATGGATTTCATACAGTTCTGTCTCTGGGTAGTTTTGGGGTGCTGCCAAGTTGCCATTTCATATCTAGAAACCTGAATTGTCTCATCTCTACAATGAGAATAATTTTAGAGGATACAGATGGATAATGCTACTAATTATGGAGACTACTAATACATGTATATAGGCACCTATGTCATCAACATTCCCAAATATAAAAGGTTGAATCTTCCTTGTCTGAATTCCAGGTTCCAATTCTCTGGTGGTTCAAGGTGGTTTCTCCTTGCTTTTTTTCACTCTGTGTCCCCAGTAAAATGTTCTCTGCTCCATGCCTCTATTGCCCATGTTCAGCTATGTTTAGAAAATGACTTAGAAACCTCTATTATTTGCTAATTGATAAAGAAAGGTTCAGATTACTTCTGACTGCTATCTGTCCTTGTTATAAACTGAACCAGAACTTCCCCAGGTCCTGGAGAGGGAGTCCCATAACCAATCAGGTATATAAAATGTGCATATTATATATATATATATATATATATACATATATATATGTATAATATATATAAATATACATATATAAAATATAAGCATATATATACATATACATGGACATAGGTGCAGACAAATTTATTGCCTGCATTTCTTTTAGGTGAGGAATAAAATTACTTACCAATATTTCTTTTCTTTTCAGGTTCAAAAAACAGGAGAGATACTGCCCTGAGAGCAGGAAGTTTTAACCAGAAAGTTTCCAGAAGTAGACTTTTTCCCACCCAATGCTGGTCATGTTGGTCATGGTCCATTCCATTCCAGATAGCAGACAGCAAGCAAAATATATATATGTATGTATGTATTAGTATGTACACACACACATACACAATTCTACCTCTTTGAAAAAGTGTCAATAACCAAGTCCTAAATTAACAAGAAAAGTTGTATGAGTTATGTGGTATAGAGGAGGTATTTGTATTTGGGCTTTTAAATTAGACGCTTTGTGTGTGTGTGTGTTTGTGTGTGTGTGTGTGTGTGTGTGTGTGTGTGTGTGTGTACTGGGGATTGAACACCTAGGCGCACTTAACCACTGAGTCACATCCCCAGCACATTTTATGTTTTATTTAGTAACAGGGCCTTGCTGAGTTTCTGAGTCTGACTTTGAACTTGCAATCTTCCTACCTCAGCTTCCCAAGCTACTGAGATTACAGGTGTGTGCCACGATACCTGGCAAAACAATTCATCTCAATTCCAAGCCCACTTGCTTATTGAAAGGCTTTCATCATAGGAAGAAAAAAAAGTCATAGACTGGACATTAGGGCTAAGGCCAAATTGCAAAAGAAGTTTGCCTTTAATGCATTTAAATAATAAACTCCAAACTTTGTATCTGAACACATGAGCCACAAGTACTGCAAAGAACTGAATCCTTTACTTATATCTTATAATAAAAGATGGTCAGTACCTCCTGAGGTCAGGGGAATCATAGCTTTCAAATTTTGAATATGGTTCTGTGAACTGAGATATTCTGAGGCTTGATATAGTTTTTAGAGAGTGCTGTTCCCCAAAATACATATACTTCACTTACTGATCACATAATGGTAATATTCACATAATGAATATGTTGGGTTATGCTATTAAACTCAATTTCTACTACTTATTTTTTATGTGAATACTAGATAATTTTTAATTTCCCTTGAAACTCATATATTATTTTCATTGAATATTACTGCCTTAGAGGATTCCTTTCCAGTTTAATGTTCAATCTGTTTTCTCACAAAAGAGAGCAGGGAATTTAAATGAAATTTTATAGGATTGTCACTTTATTATTTCCAAACATAAATAATATATAGACATACATATTCCACAAATTGAAAAGTCCTTACATGTAAGGTTAAATGCCAATGTCTTACTGACTGGAATGGACCCCACTTCTCCAAGAAGACCTAGCCTTAAATTAGCTGCAGTCTGAGGTTCTGGATTTCAATTCCCAGCACCTCAAAAGAAAACACCTACAGCAAGAACCTGCCACTGTGACCTCATTGATTTATGCATTTGATGTCACTTCCTCTTACTTAGAAAACTCACTAGACTCAGTCTGATTATGTTAAAACTTAAGCCCTGTCCATTCCAGAGCCCTTAGGTAAGCATTGTCTAATCCAGCACATGGGCAGTAAAGAGGAGCAGGCTTTGACGATCTGGTGTGGCTTTTGTCTCTGGAGCCTGCCAGTGTTGGTATCCATCTCTAGGCTCCTTCTTTTATGTTCAGGGGACTTGGTTTACTCTGCCATGCAGGTGCTGGAAGATCTTATAGAAAGAAAACTGGTCCCCTCAAAAGCCAGTAAAAGGTGAGTGAGCTGTGGTATCCTGAAACTGAGGGGTGAAGCTGCTCAAAAATGACTACACTGATTATGGTGGAAACTGGCAATTTCAGACTAGAATCCCTGTGGGAGTTTCTAGTGTCTGCAGGCCTGGGTCCTCCTCTGGGGAAGGTCAGCCCTGAGTTCCCACTGGACAGTCAAATGGGGCTCTTGAAGTCCTGTCCTATCCCTGCAGAATATCTGCAGGCCCTACCTGATGCCTTATCTGAGCACATATGTGGCAGCATTCCAGCACCTTCCCAGATTGTGTGTGGATTGTGAGGTGGAATGATCATCAGATTCACAACTCCATGTATTGTTTTTATGTAGAAGAGGGGCTGTGGTCTATAGGGCTTTCAGTTCTTTCTTCCTCCTGAGCTTGCTTTTCTTTCTTTCTTGGGGTAAATGTGGTACTGTGGATTGAACCCAGAGGTCTTTTAACACTGAGCTACATCCCTGGCACTTTTTATTTTGAGAAGTTGATGAGTCTGGCCTTGAACTTGCACCCCAGTCTCCTCAGTTTCTGGGATTACAGATGTGTGACACCCTGCTTGAATCCTCCCAAATGTTCTAAATATATGTGAATCAAAATATCAAATTCAGAACCCTGTCTTCCAACTAAACTGTCATTCAATATATATATATATATATATATATATATATATATATATATATATATACATATCAAACATAATTCTAAAATTTCAGCTCCCTCTCCACAATCCCAATGACAACTTTCCCTCTTCTGAGTATAATCAATTATTTTTCCCATATTATGTTTCAAATGAGCACAGTAGTTTTATAATGTTTTACAAAGAACTGGATGGAACTTTTTAAAGGATTTTTTTCTCTGACTGGGTGCAGTGGCACATTGCCTATAATTCCAGACACATAGGTGACTAAGTCAGGAAGATTGCAATTTCAAGGTCAGGTATTTAGGTAGACCATGGTTATGTTAGAAAGACCTGTCTCAAAATTTTAAAACAAGGGCTGGGTATATAGCTCAGATTAAACATACCCCTGTGTAAAATCCCTAGTACCATAAAAAAAAAAATTAAAAGTGAAGGTTCTTTGTTTGTTTGTTTATGAGCATTACACATGTAGAAAAGGAGAGAAGAATCACTTGATCTTTGAAAAAATGTGTGTTTTTATTCACCCTTTGTCTCCCCAAGGCCAAACACCTTGTCAGAATATCTATGTGCTGAGAGTACCCCTTGTGGAATTTATGTCAGAGGGCTCTCATTCCCTTCTCTGATAGTTTCCTGACACTGTGTTTCAGAATAGTCTGATAGGAAGATCCCACAACTGGCACATCAACTGTCTCTTGAGAGTCTAGTGAATATCAGTATTTGGGTCTTATCCTGTTAGAGAGCAGTCTAAATTTAGGGGGTATTGTTTCTCAGGGAAGTAGCTGAGTGCCCTAAAGCTGGGAGAAATCTCCTTGTGTACCAAAAGGCACTTCAGTTGTTTTCTTATCTGGGCTACTGTGAATACTGCTACAATGAAGATGAGAATGCAACCATTTATTTAACATACTGATTTCAACTACTTTGGAAATGCACCCAGAAATTATTATCATGTTAGTTTTTAAAGATCTTTAAACTTCCAATGCTTTTAAAAAATGACTACTAAGTTCATAATCTAGCACAGTGTGAAAGTGTTTCTACCATATCCATATAAATGGACATTAGTTATTCTCCAACAGTTGTGCTCTGGCTGCAGGTTTTATATTTCACTATCACACAAAATTCCTGATGCAAGTTGGTTAGAATCCAGGCTGCCTTATACTCAGTGGAAGAAGGTGATGTAAAACTATTTTAGAAATAAACAGGAATCTGTGCTTTGAAGTCTTTTTCTTCATTCCTGGTAGGTTTGCACACCAATGTGAAGCCACTCCTTTGTGATTTAGGGAGATATGCATATGTCAGTTGCCATTACTCCCAAAGCTTGGAAGTTTAAAATGTAGTCAATTGAATGGAAAAAGTTGAGGTTGGGACAAATTCCTTAAAGAAAGAATTAGGCCTGGAGTTATTAGTGAGGTGAGTTATGGGAGAGGCAAGTGCTGAACTACCACTTGGGCTGCCAGTTATGGACTCTGTTTCCCCTGTTAACTCTTTGATGCTGGCGAGTTAGAAGTTCAACTGTTAGCAACTGTGGTTTGCAGAGTTTGTTGGTGTTAGGTATAAAGCCACCTTTTCCTCTCCTGCTACAGGCATCACCTGTCAACGTCGCCGTGCGTAACCTTCCTGCCTCCTACATTACATTCCAATATGTCATTGGTCCATCAGTCAGTCTGTAATAATTCTCCTCCGTGATTGGTTCCTCCCAGCCCGTGAAATTCCAATACAAAGAACCGTGCGCCATCTTCTCTCTCTTGCCCTTTCCCCTTTCCACTGAGCGGACTCGTTTTGTCCGCTTGAATAAAAGTTCCTCGTGTGAGACCTGTATCTGCGGAGCGTCTTTTCTGGGAGTTATCGACGAACCAAAACTGCTCCCCCTTTACATCTAACTAACAGCTGGTGCCGAAAGACCCGGGATGGGTGTTTTTTTTCCGCTGACTAAGCAAGCGGAACCCCATCAGATTTCTCCTGCGCCCGCAGATTCAGGCTCACCTTCAATTTACCTGGATGCCTAGTTTTCTGCATACAACACCGGACTCCAAAATTGGTGAGTTCCCCTTAGGCAGGCCCCTGACCATTTAAACACATCTCGGCTACCCTCACCTCCACCTGCAGTCCGCTGCAGCCCCCTCCTTATTATAAAGTGGCCAATCCCCAGCTCCTTCCGCCGGATCGCAGCCTTTCGCTGTCCGCCCAGCGGCTTCATCTCTCGCCGCCCTGCGGCTTCACCCCTCGTGGCTCCTGCCACTCAACCGCCGAGGTATGGGGGTACCTCCTTGGTCCTCATAATTGGTCTTAGTTGTTGGGTGGATGTCTGAATTTTATGGTGCTGTGGTTCTTTCTCGGGTTTGAAGTTTACTCACTTCTGCCGCTGCTAGTCCCTCTCGCCGCTCTGCGGCTTTTCTCCCCCTCCTCTCGCGGCTCCCTCCCGAAACCCTGGCCAGGTCTTCAAACTCTCTCTCGGCTTTTTGCCCGGTTAAACAGTGATTTCGGGTGATGACCTAATCATTGTTTTTAACCTCATTGCCTGGTACCATGGATTCTGGGATGCCAAATCCACTACCCAGGTGGGTCTCAGCTTACCATGGGATTCAGGACATCCAGCCCAGCAAACTCGCCCCTGAGATGCTTATTAAACCATCTCAAACCCTTTTACCTATATTCCCTGAATCAGAGCTAAATTGTCCTTTAGATAGTAAGTCAGAATGGTCTATTTATGACACCCTAAATTCTAGCTTTATACTAAGTAAAATTGTATGCCTAATTATGCTAGTTATAACCTAGTACATATATGGGCAACCCGGTGAATGGAAAGGAACTTTTCCCCTTCTTGTTTTTCCTTTCTTCTTGCTAAACCTCTCTTGGCTTCTCCCCCACCTCTTAACCCTTCTTTCCCTTCCAAGTTCACCTCATTCTGTTTCTCCTTCCGCTTCTTCATTCAGCCCTCCAAGTTCCCCAACCATGCGGTCTCCTACACTCATTCTAGCTCCTTTACTGGAGGAGGCTGACATGGAGGGAGTAAAACCTGAACACATTCTCTTGGCTAATTCCTTATTTTCAAATCTTTACTTTCTTATCTTAGCTCTCCCTACAGATTCAAGAAATTAAAAGGTCCTAAGCATCAAGTTTCTGCTAGAACATATTAGCCCCTTTCAGATTCAGATCTCAGTCAAGGGTTACATTGAAATGTAAATGAAGAAAGGCTCAGTAGGAGACCAGTTTCAAACCCAAGGAAAAAAAGTGTCCATTTTAAATTTCTCCTGGGCTACAACTCAGAATTCTTTTCTCCCTTTCACCTTTACTTTCCTTCTCATTTTCTCATGCTTTAATTAATAACCATTATCATTTTTCTTCCAGGACTTTGTTTTTCTTAAATGCTGTATTTTTGAGCTCACAATTTTGATCCTACAGACCTAGGTTAATGATTTTTGATCAGTTCTTTTTATCCAACTCGAGTTCTTTTTGAACATCTGCTACATTGCAATGGAGATAAATATTACAAGGCCTTTACTTTGGTTTTAAATATAAGCGCGCATAAAAATTAAATTTTTAAAAATGGATCCAAATATTTTTAATTCACGTAATTTAATGAGGTTCAATTTAAATTGGGTATACTAAAAAAAGTAAAATGTCCTTAAAATTAACTCACAAGTCTCTAAGTGGTCAAACTAATAAAATATTAATGTTTATACAATGTCTAACATCAATTTTTCTAGGAATTTTCTTCAACAGAAAAGAGACAGCAAATACTATTGGTACACTTGTCTAATATCTTGGTTTTTCTACAATAAGATGAGAGAATTGGAGTGAACATGTATGGGATTACTCAAATGTGTTTGTTAGAGACATCTAATTAATTTATAAGGTTATTCCATGAAGTAACATACTTAAAAATATTATTCTTTGTATATTAAATGTGTTCATATTTTCCAGGTATGCAAGCCTTTAAAGCAGAAAATTTATCAAGCTGCTGTTCTCCAAATTAAACTTGTCTGTAATGGTAACCCTATCATTTAATATTCTGTTATAGAACCTGTCATCTATAGGGTATATGTAAAATGACATTTAAGAAAGAGTGTATTATGCAATAGCAAAAATGGGACTCAGCCAAAATTCAAGATAGCTATTGCACAAACTGAATGTTTTACTGTTGGTAATTCTATTTTGTATTTTCCTTGTAAACTCTAATTGTTGCCTGATCAATATTTTTCAGAAGTACTGCTTCAAGAGTGCACACTGTAAATTAACTTGGAATAGTAAACCATCACCTATAGAACAGATAATGTAAACCCCAATTAGATAAAAGGGTAAATAACTGTAAAGTTATAGACCTTAAAGCTAAAGCCCAGTACTCTTACTTTATGACTGGTGAGACTGACTTGCTTGATGGTTAAGATAAAACTTAAAGATAGAAATTAAATACAGAGGTCAAGAAAAAAAACTCCATATTTGGGTCTTGCCCTCAAAGTCAGCCTGAACCCAGGGAATAAGAGGACTTCTCCAAAAAGCTTTGCAACTCTGGGTCACACAACCTCCTGAGCAAGGAGATTGATGAGACTGCTAGAGAAAAAGCAACTCAGTGCATCTGCTGCAGAGGAGGGTCATAGAAAAAGGGAGACATCCCTGGCGCTTTCAAGGGAAGTCACCTCATCGAAAAGACCCTGCCTAACCAATTGCACTATGGAGCTAAGAAACTGCTCTTAAGTTCTCTATGAGTTACCCCTGTGGAAACTTAGCTGACTCTTTAACAGACAGGAACAGGTCACTTTGACCAGTTTGATCTTAAACACCTAGCAAATCAGTTACAACCAAAGTATAGCCATTCTTGGGCATTTAAAAAATAATAGTAACTATCAAGAGAAACTGCTAGAGTCAGAATTTCTGTTTTTAGTCAGTTTAAGGCCTATAGACACAAATAGGCTTAATCTATGTTGCTAGTACTAAATTTGTATTCACATTCCTGATGACCTAGACAATGTTGAAGCTCCCAAATGAAGGCCTGTCCTCTCCAGGCTTTGCTAGGCCTTGTTATGGGAACAACTTCTCAGTTTATTCCACCCCTTGTCTTTTACTTCCATGTCAATTAATCAACCTGTATTGCAGAAATATCAGGATCTCACAAAAATTGGAGCCTGGCTGCAGGTGTGCCTCCAGGA
Organism: Sciurus carolinensis; assembly: GCF_902686445.1. Taxonomy (NCBI): domain Eukaryota; kingdom Metazoa; phylum Chordata; class Mammalia; order Rodentia; family Sciuridae; genus Sciurus; species Sciurus carolinensis. The sequence goes on from NW_025920343.1 coordinate 167,037, forward strand.
TTGGAGCCTGGCTGCAGATGTGCCTCCAGAGAAACTATCAAGTCTCCAGTTCTCCCTGTCACAATGATACCAGCTCTACGTCCACACCCCAGCAGGAAGTAATTACAGAAGACTGACCTTCATCCATGTACCCCCCCAAAAAATTTTTTTTTATAAAAAAGGAAATGGGGGAATGTTAGGTATAAAGCCACCTTTTCCTCTCCCGCTACAGGCATCACCTGTCAACGTCGCCGTGCGTAACCTTCCTGCCTCCTACATTACGTTCCAATATGTCATTGGTCCATCAGTCAGTCTGTAATAATTCTCCTCCGTGATTGGTTCCTCCCAGCCCACGAAATTCCAATACAAAGAACTGTGCACCATCTTCTCTCTCTTTCCCTTTCCCCTTTCCCCCGAGCGGACACGTTTTGTCTGCTTGAATAAAAGTTCCTCGTGTGAGACCTGTATCTGCGGAGCATCTTTTCTGGGAGTTATCGACGAACCAAAACTGCTCCCCCTTACATCTAACTAACAGTTGGCAAATCCTTTTAGGGATAAACTGGAACGTTACAACTTAACTCCTCTTCTTCATGGATTTGGCATGGCCATAGACAAACCACCCTTTGTCTCTGGTCTTGATACTCATGTATATCTAATCTAATCTTTTCTTCTGTGTGCACAAGATAATTAAAATTCAAACTACAGGTAATTTAAAGTTAATATGCTGTATTTATGACCCCAGTCTTCCCCTACTCAGGGAAACACTGGATTTGGGTATTCTGTCCCAGTTATATGGTACATTCCTCAAAGAAGGCTGAAGCTAATTTTTTCAACTTATCTGATTGTAGATTTTTTTTTAGTTGTAAAATGTATATTTCTCTAATTTATTTATAACCTTAACAGGGACTCATAATATTAATTTGGTGTAACCATGAATGGAGGGAGTCAGGAGGCTCATATTCTGGTATATTTTTAAAATCACCCCTCTTAATACCTGCTTTTTGGGTGTGCTGGGGCATAATTCCAGTGTCATTCATTCTGCACACAAACTCTACCCATGATCTGTGCCTCTAGTTCTAACATCTACCTTTTGGTTGAGTTGTATCATTTATTTACCTTAAATACTTTTCTTGATATGGTTGGATTTATGTAGGTACTTTTATTATGCTTCACAATAAAAAATGATATGTACATACATATGGATTTACCTAGGGAATTATCTGTATTATGATTTCTTGGTCTTTAAAACACTGCAAAAAATATATAATTTTAAAATATATATTAGTTTCAGGTAATGAGAGATGGCACTTTTGATCTCATACTTTGGAGAGTTCTTGGCTAATTTCAAGTATATTTAACCTTCCAGGAGAATTTTAGAAGTTTTTCCTTTGGTTTCTTTATTAATTAAAGTAAAGCATGGCTGGGTGCTGTGTTGCATGCCTGTAATCCAAGTGACTTGGGAGACTGAGGCACGAGGATTGTGAATTCAAAGCCAGCCTCAGCAAAAGTGAGGTGCTAAGCAATTCATAGAGATCCTGTCTCAAAAAAAAAAGTTCAAAAGTAAAGCATGGTGAAATTAGGTCAGAGTATTTTTATAGTTTTACTTGGGGAAAATTATCATCTTTATAATGTTGTATTTTATCATATATCCATAGGATGTGTAATTGATTCTTTTATGTGCTTCTCTGTAATTTTATTTTCTCAAATTCTGCACCTTTCCTTTTTAAATATGTTTATATGTGAAATGCAACATTCACATGGCATCTATATAAAACATACATGGTGTTTTATAGTATTTGTCAAACTGGATATAATATAACAAAAAATGTGTCTGTCTTCTAGAAAACATTATTTCCCACAGTTTATAATTTATTTCTTCCTAACTGTACATCCTCTTTAATCATGCCTCTGGGTTTCAACTCTGGAGGATTATGGCTATATCCTCATATGTGCTCTAATTTTACTGTCTGTCTGGTGGGGCTGTAACATGTATGTTCAATAGCAAAATATTTTCTACAAATGGATAAAAACAGCATAAGCACCATTTCCCTTTATGAGAATGCATTTATTCACATGTTCATCAATGCTATATAATTTTATGTATATGATGTGATTTTATTTTACATTACCATATTTCTAAAGATGTTGAGTTTATTGAACACTTAGATATCTTCTATTTAAAATGGCTGTTCTAGTCTCTTGCTTGCTTTTGCAGTCTGTTTTATATGTGAGGCAAATAGTTTTTTTCACTGTCAGTTCTTGTACCATTTACTTGATGAATAGAATTTTTATTCTAGCATTATAAAATTTATAAATTTAAAATATTATTTTGTGTAACTTTGGAAGGAAATAACTGATATTTGTTGTTCTTTTTCCCTTTTGAAAGATTGGGGATTGAAACCAGGAAGTGTCGGGGTTTCCGGGACCCCCAGCCTTGAGCACGGTCAAGATGGCGCCTGGCACTGAGCCAAAAGCGGCCAGCTATACAGTAAACAACCAGCAAATTCCAATGATTGGCTAGTTAACGATGTGATTAGAGCATGCCCCCCTCGTTTACCTATTCTATACCTGCAGCTGTCCGCCCGTTTACCTCGTGTGCTCTCCCCTGATTGGTTGAGGTGTATATAAGCTTGATGGGTGGGGGAGTAGCAGAAGAAGCTGAGGGCAGAAGCTGAGAGCAGAAGCTGAGAGCAGAAACTGAGGAGCAGAAGCTGAGGGCAGAAGCTGAGAGAAGAGGCTGAGAGTAGGGGTAGAAGCGGAGAAGCGGAACGACCGGAGCAGGCGAGAGTTAAGCGGAGGGAAAGAGAGCAAGAGAAAGAAAAGAGAGAAGAAACTGAGAGTAGGAGTAGAAGCTGGGAGTAGAGGCATGCAAGCGGGCGTGAGCCGAGCGGGAGAAGAGTGAAGTGCAGGAGAGGAAAAGAGAACGAGAGAAAGGGATAGATAAGAAGGAAAGAAAGGAAGACTGTACGCAATATACTTCCAAAGCTTCAGATGTTTGTCGTGTCTCTCTCTGCGGGCAGAGGGAACGTGATAAGGAAGTCCTATTACTGAGCTATATTCTTAGCTCTTTTTTAAATTTTATTTTCAGACAGGGTTTTGCTCAGTTGCTTGGACTGACCTTAGAATTATAATCCTCCTGCCTTAGTCTCCAGAGTACCGGATATTTCAGATGTGCACCACCACATGTTTCCTATCTCACTCTTTCTTCTGTCAACTTTTGAATACTTTATATTTTCTTTTATATTTCAATATTATTTATTCATAATTCTTATATTTAGTATTTGGCATGTGAAAATGACTTGTTATGTGGCATGAGTGAAGGGGGATGATAGCATTTCTATTATCACACAGATGTCCCAACATACTAGCTACTTTTTTGGAAAGAATTCCATTTTTATTTTTCCTGGTACTGCAATCTCTATGATTTTTCACTGTCTCAAAGGCAAGGGAAAAAATCTTAAGATTTTTGTCTTGCATTCCACCATTTGTTCATTTCATCATGTGGTCACTGACTACTATAACATCATAACATCAATCTTGTGTGGTGTCATGTGTTTTGGTCAGTGGTAGACTTCCTGGACAGCAAATAGCTTACTTAGCCATGTTGTAGTTTGTACCATCTAGATTCTTGTCATTACACCCAGATATTTGGAAAATGGCAGAATCATCTTTGAATAAATTTTCCAAAATGTATTACCATCAAGTGAGACATCATTATATATATATACATATCTGTGCAATTATATAGCATATAATTGATATAAGTTTTACTTGTTGAATTTACCAGAGCTTTTCAATTTTTATTTGGTACTGTGCATTGAACCTAGGGGTACTTAACCATTGAACCACATCCTCAGCCATTTTTTAATATTTAATTTAGAGTCAGGGTCACACTGAGTTCCTAAGTAACTTGCTAATGTACTGAAGCTTGATGCAAACTTGAGATCCTCCTGCCTCAGCCTCCTGAGTCACTGGGATTACAGGTGTGCACTACACCTAGATCATTTGCTTTTTAAAAGTACCATCATTGATATCAGTGATTCTCTTTTTAGTATGTTCCATTTTAATATCTTCTAATTTTGCTCTTTTGCTTAGGATTTTCTTTCCTCTACTCTTATCTTTATAAAATTTACTTTTCCAAACTATTGAGATGGATGATGTGCTAATAAATTCTTAGTCATTTTGTGGCTTACTAATTTATGTCTTTATGTTTCCTTTATAACTTCAGTTTTAGATGCATTCCACTTTTTTACAGCCTTAATGGAGGCTTAATTGGCACTATCATCCTGTATATATCTTAGGTATATAGTTTTGTTTTCTGGCATTTGTATATACCCATGAAACCATCAACACAATAAAATTTTTATAGTCATTACTACAGTGTTTTCCCTAGTTTTCTTTTAAATTCTCCCTTTGATTTCCCTCACAACCTTTTATATAATAAATTTGATCTTATTGAACACAGCAAGAACAGGCAAATATCAAAATTATAGAGATCCTTGAATTACCACAAAGAAAATGTATTACTTCCTATATTAAGATAGAACATTAAATGATGCCCTGACAATTTCTTTATGCCCTTTTCCTCTTAATACCTCTCCATAATCCCCAATGGTAAGTGTTCTTTTGATTTTCTATATAGTACTACTTATTCTTAAAAAAAAAAGCAGACAATAAAACAGAAGTGTTTCTCCCTCTTTATTGATACAAAAAGGGGAGGAGAAGAGGGTAGCTGTGGGCTTGCTTCTAACCCTGACCCCACCCAGTCTGCTGCTTTTTTTTTCTGTGGTACTGGGGATTAAACTCAGGGCTTTGTATTTGCATGGCAAGCACTCTACCAGCTGAGCTATCTCCCTAGCCTGTATGCTGCTTCCTGATTGGGGAGGATGAGGGGTAAATCTAGAGATAAAGAAGGAGAGGGCTGGGGCAGAATGTGAGACTGGGGGCTGCTAAGAGAGGCTACCAGAGTATAAGTGGTAGGAGAGAGAAAAAGAACAAGGAAGGGGAGAAGGGCAATTAGGGACCAGTGGGAAGCTCAAATGGAGCAGGCCAGAAGGTTTAACAATGGTAGAATGATCAAGGAGTGTAAGCATCTAGACAGGTAGAAATAAGAAGGCTGTAGTGAAAAAAGAATGGCATCTTTGGTGCAGTTCTTCAAGCTACGAGCAGGTAAAATGTTCACACCTCGGTTTTTTCACGCTCTCACTTCCGAAGAGACAACCCATTCCAAACCTATTGGAAGTGTTCTTCTGTCACACCAATTTCTGATTTCTACAAATTGGGATTCACTTTATATATTTTCTCCTCTTTTTCCTGTTACTTATTCCCCTCTCCATCCTCAGCAGCTTCTTTTTCTTCCTCAGTCCTCTTCTCATCCTCTTCTGCCACTTCCTTTTTTTGCTCTTTCCAGCTTTCCTTATCCTTCATTTTCTTCTTATTATTCTTGAGATCTTTGGCATTAAATAGACTCCTGCCTCATGTATTTTTTCTGAGATGGGCCATGTTTAGATTGTGTGAAAGTTGTGTCACCATGTCCAGATTGAAGAGTCCTGGACTCCACAGTGTGATGGTAACTGGAGGAACTTTTCCCAATAGTAAGGGCAGCAGTGGTGGAGGCCATTTAGAGCATTCTCATAGAATTTGTTTTTCCACTTCTGTTGTATCTAGGGTAGAATTAATGTTCCATATTTTATGTCTGAGTAGATGGCAACACACCTTTTTCCAAAGTGGCTTTATGTTTTACCTTGCCACAGCAGGCTCAACAATTCTAATCATTTAACATCTCTGGGACCACTACTCTTTTTTGCATGTGTGTGATTGGTTTTTCCTTTCTGGTCAGTATAAAATAGTCTCTGTTTGTTTGAATTTTTAAAAGGTGTTTTTAGTTGTAGATGGACATGATAACTTTATTTTATTTATTTATTTTTATTGGGTGCTGAGGATGGAACCCAGTGCCTTACATGTGCTAGGCAAGCACTTTCCATTGAGCAACAACACCAGCCCATTGTTAGCTTGAATTTTAACTTCCTTAAAAAGCATCACTTTGTACTCAAATTCATATGTTTATTTGTTATATAAATGCTTACTCCTTTATGAAATCTTTTAAATTTCTCAACTGTGCATTACTCAGTTGAGATGTATTTTCTCCCAAAGAAATCTATAATGTATGTATTTTGCACTATATGCACCTTACTGGAAGTGCTCACTAAAGACATCTTCCACTTTAGATCTTACCTTTGAACATTGGAGGTATGTTGACTTAAATTGACAGAAGTATAACTCACAGAGGTAAAATCCTAGAAATCTACAGGGTGAAATCTTGGAAGGGAGGAAGTAATACTGATACCGCTGTTTACCGGTGACGAGTTCTGCTCCTAATGTTGAAGACTGAACAATAGAGAAGCATGCCAAGGCAACCATATTAAGCAGGTTTTAATTAAAGGTAATAATACAGACTTCTCCCTGCAGGAAGAAGGGCGCCATGGCTGATGTTCTAAAAGTCACAAGAAGTGAGCACACCCTCCATCTTTTATAGATTAAAGTCTCTTGTTCTCCAGTTCTCTTCCCCCTTATCTCTCCTTCCTGCCTAAGTGACTAGGCCTGGTTTTGCATTAAGTGAGAAGCAATGGGCAGGGGGAGGGCCAGGGTGATTCAGGCAGATAAGGGCCCAGGGGGCACCAATTAGCAGCTCCTTGCTTGCAGTCCTTGATAAAGGTAGGTAAATTTGGTAATCAATGAGCTCCAGAGATTCTTGACATTCCATTCTTCCAGGAGCAGTCTCCAACTTCCAGAGACAGATGGCTTTTTGGCCTCCATTTCCTCGATTTTACCCTATCCCCTATTTCTACACTAACTATGTGTTCTTAATTCTGGCTTCATGTGTGAGGTCTGAGGGCAGCTGTTGCTCTACCATCATGTTCTAGGGAAGGTGAATTTGTTTATCTTACATTTGAGGGCTACATCAAAACAAAGTAAGAAGAAGCTTTTATTGCTGAGCAATGCCAGCAGTCACTAGAAGCTAGAATAATGTTTTTCTACAGTCTCTTGGAGGAGTGTGACTGACACTGTGACATTAGCCCATTGTCAAGATATATAACACATTTGTAACAGTAAAATAATAAATTTCTATTTTTAAGCAATTATATTTGTCATAATTTCTTTCAGTTGCAATAGGAAATTTTCCTTTCTGCCATTTAAATTAGTCATCTGACCAAAGACTAGTGTGAAAAATGTTGAAGCTAAGTAATATTGTTCAAAGCTGTGCAAATCTTTAGCAAAATATGATTGAAGATTACTATCTTATTGTCAAAAACAGCAACACCTTGGTCAGATAACTTCTTTAATATGAAGAATTAAATGCTGTTTCTTTCTTTAATTGCAGCTTCTTTAGAATGTTATTTATGTGTTTTTCCACGAGGAACTTTTTTCTCTTTGGATTAGATTATGTCTCATAAATGTGACTTTTTTATATGCAATGATCTACATAAGTGGAAGTCTGATTCTGACATGAATTTCCTGATAACATTTGTTTTTTTTTTTATCTAGGAGATTGGTGGATTCCTTTTCTAATTCTATCTTTTACTAGATGTAGAAAGGGAGAGTTTTCTGGCAAGTGTTTCTTTCATCTCTTGTGTCTGGTAACATGCTTGTGGCAGCCTAGGGTTTTATTCTCTAGATTTATGGCTTATAGAAACTGGATTCTCACCAATACTTTGACTTTGTCATATTAAAACATTTGCAACTTTCTTGTGTCTCTTACGATCTCAGTTTTGTTTTTTTCCAAATGAGGTATGAGAGAAGTATTTTCAAAGTTGATATTTTCAAGATAGGAATTTACTAAAAACTATCATAAGCTACAAGTAAACTCAGAAAAGAAGATAAAAGATAAATCAGTTTTTTATGTGCATAAGAAAGTGAATATTGAAATGTGAAATTAAAACAATTCTAGGGACTGAGGTTGTGGCTCAGTGGTAGAGCACTTGCCTAGCATGTGTGAGGCCCTGGGTTTGATCCTGAGCACCACATAAAAATAGAATAAAGATAAAAAAGAAGACAACTCTAGTGACAATAATATCAAAGCAAATACTTAGGAACAATTTTTAGAAAGATGCAAAATCTTGAATATTGAAAATTAGGATACATGTCTTGTTTGTGGAAGATCTAGAATTATTCCTTAAGTCTAGGAAACTAGGTATTTCAAAGTGTCAGGAAGTGTACTCTGAGAAAATAAATGCTGACCTACCTGGGTATGAAGAATAGAGTCCCTGAGGTATAATTGTAGAATAATAAAAGATATATAAGAATGTAAACAATGTTATGGATACATTTTTTAAAAATGATTATGAATAGGACTTGGTCAGAAGTTATAATTATCACACCCCATCCACATACCAACAAACATCACTTTTCTTTCACCTTACCCACATTCTACTATTTATGTCCACAACAACTCTTCTCAAGATGCACTTTCCTTTAAGAGAAATGTGTTTCAGTGGTACACTGGGGATCAAAATGGGAAGAACTTGCCTAGCTTGTGGCAGAAACCATCAAAGGAATGGCAAAGTTCAGGGCCATCTCTGTTTCAATTTCCCTTTTTCTCTCACATGCAAAGAACTAAATATTTGGTCTTAGATTTATGGATGAGGTGAGCTTGGAAGTTTTGGGCCAAATAATTGGAAAATTAGAAGTATAAATGCACAAAGATTATGAATCACACATCTCCTATCACCTTAATGTTTTAT